>NC_045690.1:7856975-7891744 GCF_003331165.1 Xiphophorus hellerii
TTATTGAGTGATTACTTATATTCATGTTATTCAGACTTATTCAACTTAATTAACTTTTAATCAAACTACAGGATTACTTTATTTCTTCCAAGCCATTATGCATCTTTTTCTGCGTGTGCCTGGAAAGATCTCATACCCTTATGCCAGTTTTCTTGACAGGGGGTACAGATGATGGATATTTTTGTGTGATGTTTGATTATTTCAATGTTCTTTACTTCAAATCTGTAACGCTCTGTCAGATACTGTGGAGGGATGTCAGCTCTTCTACTATGTGTGTGTTCAGATTTAGTCAGTCCAAGTATTATAGAATTTGAACTACTATGATCAAACATCGTCTATAAAGAGAAACAAAACAATAAAATAGGATGCTAACACTGAAAGCAGCTGGGAACTCAAGCATCATTCGCAGCTAATGGTAAATGACCTGTACCTGTATAGTGTTTTATCAAGTCCAGAGGACCCCAAAGCGCTTCACATTACCTTCAGTCACTCACGCATTCATGCACACATTCACACGCTGATGGTGGTAAGCTACTGGATTGTAGCCACAGCTGCATTCATCGACACCATCAGGCCCTCTGACCACCACAAGCCAGCAAAGCCAGTGAAGTGGTCTTGCCCAAGGGACACAACGACAGATGGAACCGGCAATCCACCATTTACAGAATAAGAATCAACCACTGTCGCCACCATTACCACTGGTTAGCCTGTTGTGGTATTCTCACAGTGCATATGTGTAACTTTTCTGTCAACCTGGTTCCGAAAAAAAGAGATAGAAAGCAATTTTATAAGAGTTCTAGGTGCAAAAAACATATGTTTCCTTCAACATGCTCTAAAATATTCAGATCTGCCAACTATAAACGCCATTGACTTAGAATGTGCACTTCTATGATACAAAGACCACCTCAAGATGACAGCTATCATGTGTCTTCCTTTAGAATCCTGAAATAACAGCTTGTGAGTTCTGAGTGAGAGGTTCAATGACTCAGGCTGAGGAGTTTCACAAATCCTTTGTACATGCAAAAAGCCACAAAAGGTCAGTTCCATAATTTTGCCACCATCTGTAGCAGTGTTAAGACGTCTGACTCTTCTGTCTCGCTGCACCAAAGAACACCAAATAACAAGACGAAGGGCACTTCAGACTGACCCCAGTCCTCTGGGGATAATATGTACTTGAACGTCATAGGTGTTACTCGCAAAAGAAAACCTTACTGCTTAGACATCAAACTAGTACTGCTATGTTTCCAATGCATGTAAGTACACTTTTGCTGTGGGTTTTTACAGCTGAATTTTTATTTATGGTCTAGATGAAAACAAGACTGGCACAATAACCTTGCAAAGTTATAAATCCTATCTTAAGCCCCCCCCAAGCCTTTTACCACCTAGTTGATGTTTCTCCGTGGTCCTTTAAGCACTGCAGCCTCACCAAGGCTACCGTAATTTTGGAGCCAGATACCTTTTTTTATTTAAGCCCATGAACAACCATTTAATTTGTGGAAGCATTTTACCTTTTAAAACCACACACAATTGACAACTGATATCAAAAAGCAAGACAAAACTTTATATGAAAAAAATTAACAGGATCACACTCATTTTTTATTCAAAAATATTTTCAAAAGATAAAACTGATCATTCACTTTTGGATTTAACTTTTTCTTGCTGGTTTAATCAAACTTCTTAACTAGGTTCAAGAAACCTTAAAGAGACCTTGGTTTATATAAACATGTAAACAGGGTTCTTTTTGGCACCCTGGGATGAAGCAGCTTTACAATCTAGCCTCCAGTTGAAGCATCTACTGTCCCCAAAGGGAGACAATACATGCTAGAATGGATGCCGCATAGATGTAAATGTTGTCATTCAAACACCACAAACTACTCAACTAACGATTCACTCCAGCTGCTGCCACATCCGCCTCCAACTTGTAAAGGCGAGCAGCTTGGGGCTTTTTTTTTTGTTGTTTTTTTAAAATATGAACTTTAAAAAAAAAAGAACAGATGACTTTCTGTTTCTCTGGGCTCTGGGTCTTGTGCTCCTTCAACCTGTTGGAGATCTTGTGAATTTAGTTCAGATGCAAGCAGGAGTCAGAGGTTTTGAGAGATTTATAGAACTGCCCAAATCACTGTAATGATCTCCCACTGTGCAAGTATCTGTCATAGGTCAAAGCTGAAAAAAGTAAGGGTAAAAAAACAATATTTAAAACAACACACTTTGTAGTAGATTTAGATGTATTGATACTTCTTTTCATTTATTTTGCACAAAGTTTTGGTAACTTTGCAACAATACTGAAATCTTTATTCACAGTGCCTAACTTTCACTTTTACTTCACTATATTTCCGAACTTAATTGCATACTTTTACTCCGATACATTTTCAATGTGTGGTTTAGTTACTCGTTACAAAAAAGCAAGAGAGAGAAACGCAAGTGTTTTGACCCCACCTACTGATTAGCAAGTAGCAAGTAGGCTACCGAACAAAGTCGGTAGCCTACTTGCCTGGGCTTGTTCATCACCTCCAATAGGATACACCTGTTTCGCTTCTCCCATTAAACACAAAGCAAGTCTCGCAATCAGCAGCAGCCACATGGAGGAGGAGACGGAGACCACAACGACTGTATCTACGTCGGACACGGCTCCAGGGGAACCACCAGCTGGTGATGAGAGCCCATGGCCTTATTTAAACACAATACACTCTTTCGTGGGTGTTAAAGATTCGTCGTACCGCATGCAGTTTATGTTATTCCTGCCCGAAGATGTGGAAATTCTATCTTACAAAAACTCCCCGTCCAACTTGAAGAAACACATCGAGGTAACGTCTTATGAAATGGTTATAATCCTCCTGTTTCAGTAACTATAGCTTGGTCACTAGGCACTACTGTATTGTGAAATCTTGACCATAAATGAACTTTGTTTGGTATTGTTTCAGTTCCACACGTGGTGTATTTAGCTTAGGCCTAATGTTGACTGTAGCAGGCTACCTAGACTCCTCTGTTCAAGGGGGGACAGAAGCCATAGCGATAGCAATTTAGACTAAATTTAACGAATATAGGAAAGGCATGCAAGTTCAAAACCAGGTTTACAGATGGCAATAAGCTGCATTTCCCTCCCAATTCTTTTTTTCTTTTGCATAATGACCAGTTGTGTGCACCACCTACTGACTGTAGGATTGACTGATTCACTGATTTGTGAAGTAGAGTAATCGTAACAGCTCTTTTTCTTCACGTTGGCCGCATTTTCTGTACTATTTATTTTTCTCATTTTCAGCACTGACCTTACTTGAAGGGAAAACTTAAGGCTTACAAAAACTTTGTATTTTCTGTCCTGGAGGGTATACTAAGAAGCTGGTTCAGTTGTAAAGCAGGTTAAGTTAACCTTGTGGTATAGTAAAGCACCTAATTTTCTTAACTAAATGATGCCTGCAGGTATATCTATTAGCAGGTTTAATTTTGCCTGCACTTGGTTGTGTACATTATTTTAAGTGTATTTGACAAGTTTACCAAAATATAAAAAATGTCATTCAAACTGCATTTGCCTTGTTTTACTTTTTACTTGTACTTTTCATTACATTACTTGAGTACATCCATTTTTACAGCAATTTCCATACTTAAGTACAAGAAGTTTCAGATACTTTAAGACTTTAACTCAAGTAACATTTCAGTCAGTGACTTGGACTTTTACCAAAGTCATATTTTGGAGAGGTACCTATACTTTTACTTGACTCTGAGATTTCAGTACTTTATACAACACTGGTCCTAACCAGCGCCGTGATTTCGTCTGTCTTATTCCCCAAAGATCTCACGTTCCCCACAATAATCACCGGTATCGCCGGTTTCTGCCGTCTCCTCTTCCTCCTCCGTTTAGCTCCAGACCTGCAGCCCCGTCGTCTCCTCCATAGCTCCTTTGGGACCACCGGCCTGTCTCCGGGCCGCAGCAGAGGCTTACACAGCGCAATCAGCTGTTCACGCGTGTAAACAATGCCCCTGCTCCGTTCGGCGAGGTTCTCCGTAACAATCATGCCTCTACTCCGTAGAGAACAGCGACAGAACCACATCCAGCCACTGTGGAAGCTTAACTGATGATCTATGGGTTCTTTAAGCACGGATCCTTAATCGGTTACAGCAAATATACACAGATTAACACACACACGATGGGAGCTGCGTCTGGAGGCAGCCAGCTAAACCGGCGCCAAAAGCTGATAAGCAAACAGAAATGTGGAATCAGCTTTTGTGATGGCAAGATCCAGAGTAGCCCCCAAGCGGCAGCAGAGCATTCCAAGACTGGAACTGTGCGCTGCTCTGACTGGTGCGCAACTGGCAAAACTACTAGTCACTGAGTTAACCTTACCAGTACAACAAGTCGTACTTTGGTGTGACTCCACAACTGTACTGAAATGGATCCAGTCAGACTCGTGCAGATTTAAAGTTTTCGTCGGAACCAGAGTGGCTGAGATCCAAGATCTCACCGGTTCTATGACCTGGCAATATGTAGATACACTTAATAACCCGGCTGATGACATAACTCGAGGAAAATCTCTGGAGTCCCTTATCAACTTGAATAAGTGGAGTCAGAGCCCAGCTTTCCTCTTGCTTTCACCAGACCACTGGCCTAATCCTCCTGAATTGAGGGATGTGGATGAGTGTGAATTGAAGGTCACAGCCTTCTGTGGAGCCACAATGCAGATTTCGAATTCTATATCTGATGCGGATAACGCATGTTCCTTTCAAGAACTAATCGAACGCACCGCAATATCTGCTCACGGGGCGGCTTCTTCCCAACATCACCTCTCAGTGGATGACTACAAGGATGCAGAGTTGTCAATTTTACAGCAGACTCAAATGGACTGTTTTCCAGATGATTATCAGCTTCTGCAAGCAGGAAAAACCGTGCCACCTTCAAGTAGACTTGTTAAACTGGCTCCAGAGTATGACACAGACATTAAACTGATCAGAGTTGGTGGACGTCTCCGACATAGTGAATACCTGAACACAGAAGAAAAGCATCCCATTTTGTCAGATGGCACCTATCCTGTCACTAAACTTATCATTAAATGTGGGATCAGGAAAGGTCTTAATTATATTTATAGATAAGAAATAATACTCAGAGACGAGTTCTTCAACTGCAGGCCACGGCGGGTGGAGATTTATTACACTGTTCCAGAGATCATCTTACAGTACAAAGTCAATTCTCAAAAATTCTCCCCAAAATCTCCCCGTATTCTTAGAGTCAGTCTGTTTTATAGAATCTCATTTTCATTGGTGTAAGTTCGTAAGTTTTGACCAATAGCATTACTGCCCGTGTTTGACGTGTGTCCTTACGTAAGAACTCTATCAGCTTTCAAATGAGTGTGTATTGGAGTTTCTTTGGAAATATTAAGACCTATTGACCTCCAACATCTGCTCCATATCAAAGGTGCAAAACAAGCCAATTATTATTCTTATCTATCCAAACAGATTATTTCCCAGACATTCTTCCCGTCTCACTTCGGCTTCGCACGCAAGGGCTTGCCGGGAGCTAGGTCAATTCGACCTTGTATGGCGCCAGATTTCCTCAGTGAAAAACAACTCCATAAAGAGTATTTTCGCTCTTACATAAACAGTTTGATAAGCTCCATCACCCAGGGCAGGAAAGAGTGTTTTCTGAACTACGCAGACACTACTGGGTCATTAAAGGAAGGGAAGCTGTTAAACGACTTCAACGAGAATGTCCACTCTATCAAAAGTGGCGTGCAACACCAGTGCTCCCTCAGATGGCTGATCTCCCAGCAGCAAGGTTGCGCCTATTAAAACCACCCTTTTACTCGTGGAGTTGATTGCTTCGGACCATTCCTTGTGAAGATTGGCAGGAGAAATGAAAAGAGATGGGGTATACTGTTTAAGTGTCTCACAACACGAGCAGTTCACATTGACGTCCTCATGAACATGATCTCTGATTCATTCCTCATGGCTCTCAGGCGTTTTGTATCAAGGCGAGGAAAACCATCAGAATACTATTTAATGAACTAACACACAAAATAAAGGGAGCACAGCAGTAGACAATGATTGTTTTGTCTCCAGACTGCAAACTGATTTAAGAAGCTATTCATTGTATTTAAATCAGAAAACTATTATCAGGATTTGTATTTTAATTTTAACCTTTAGTAATCATGGGAGGTGAGTCAAGTGCTTTGAATAGATTACAGTAAATGTGCAACTTCCACAGAGAGCTCCTCCTCAGATTGCCTCCTGTTCCTTTGACTACACCTCTTCTCAGCCTTTCCTTCACTGTTCCTCTTCAGCAAACAGAGCTGCTGTTCCAAAAGTATCAGATCACCTTCGTTCACACTCTGGAAGGTTGGCCGACAGCTCTTGTCTGTGGGGGATCAGGAAACGCAGATCCAGCAGCAGCTGGACCTGGGAGCACTGCAGCAGGAGTGGGAGAACATTCACAATCTGCTGTCCAGAAGAATGGATCTCACAGAGGCCATCATTAAGGTGATCACATTCCAAAGATTAACTTAGTGACTTGTTGAACTAATTAGATGAAGCTATGCCCAAATTAATTGAAATATGAGTTGTACTTTCAAACATAGCATGCTTTAATAAGTTTATCTTAATTTCCTTTTACTTGTTAAAATACCAAAAACAGTTTTTTAATGCAACATGACAGGGCTGAGTGAATTCAACAACATAATCTCTACCTTTGCAAAGTCCCGTATCATGTCGCGTTAAGAAGACATTGCGCATGCTCAGAAGATCACTCTAACATAACTTTAGTGGTATGACTGCTTTTATGAAGGTAACCTCATTGGGCTTTGCTCAGCCAGCCAAAGTCTCTGACTTCATTCTGAACCCCTTACTCATACTGATCACAGATCTGAGTCTCCATGGTTCATTAGTAGCATTCACATCAAAGAGTGTTATTTGCAGGAGCTTACATGGTGCTTTCAATAAGATGAAAGTGATGGGGTTTCATGTTTTCTGTACTAGTTCCTGTTCATTGATAGTCACCACCCAATCTCTGAAAATTATCGGTTGTATTAATTTTTTGATTCATCTGTTCTGGCTGCATATATAGCTTACCTTGGCCACTTGGTTTAATGTAGTGTTAGAGTTAAACTTCACCACAGGCTAGAGGGAATATAAATTGACAGGAGTTTTTTTGTTGTCAATTTCACATTGTGTGTTGGGTTTTTTTTTCCCAAGAAAATTTCATAATTGAGCATTGCTTTGGCCAGTCTTGGCCAGGATACTCTTGCTAAAAAATTTTTTAATCTCTGTGGGATTTTCCTGGTGAAATAAAGGTTAAATACAATTTAATTTTTCATATGAATTTACATTTACTTGTAACTGTCACAAACTGTGATGGTCTGTGATGACAGATTTAAACTTGTGTAAGAAAGAAGCACCGATATGTTAGGGGATATTGTAGAAAAAATGGTCCAGGATTGGACCTTTAAGAAACATCAGGTGATCGTTGTTTGTTCAGATACACAATTGACAAATGACACAAAGATATGAACTAATTTAATACAGAATGTCTTTGTTATGATCAACCAGGGTAAACACACCTATGCCTAAGAGTTTGATGCATCATTGTTAAACTTCTAAGTGCATCTTAGTTCTGTGGTGTGGTTGAAAACCTGACTTAAAATACTAAAGGAAATTTTTTTACACAAGAAGATTAACTCTGTTAGTAAACTACCTTTTTAATGACATTTGTAAAAAATTTAGGTGTGAAAACGGGTCTGTTATTGGTTACTTGAGCAGTAAACTATCATTTATATTTGAACTTCAGTACTTGACATATAACAACATGAGTAAAATAACATATTTTCTTATGTTGTGCGATCTTTGGCATTCTGACACAATAAAATAATATCGCCTCCAGGAGTCACATCAGACTTCTCTAGACTTTCTGGATTCCCATATTCTTTAATATAATTTGTCGCTCTGTTTTTAAGATGTAAATAATAATAACAATAATAATAACAATAATAATATTTTATTGAGGGGGAAATTAGTTTGTCCCAGCGTAGCACACAATAAAAAAATGAAAATAAAGTAATATGAATAAACGTACAATAATAAAAAACAATGAGCATATAATGGTAGTCCTAAAGACACACATTTTGTCCAGTACATTAAATATATAGTCAACATTTAAAACACACAGCTTTAGAGACTATATATGAACTATAAAGTCTGATAGCCTCGAGCAGAAAGGACGTGCTTTAGCACATCTGGCCTGCAGTAATCTTTTTTTTAAATTTTTTTATTTCTGATTTTTTTTTTTATTTCTGTTGTTTGTTATTACGCAATAGTCAGCCCCGCCCACTCCTCATAACTCTCCTGGGCTGCCTACTGACCAGTTCTCTGTCTAACAGGTCCGGAAAATCTCTAAGTCCTGGGTATTACCCTAAGAGGGATCTATAAGAGATAATCTATTCAAACTGGTGGCGAAAGCGATTCGTCTAGCTCTAACTACCTTCGATCCAGAAGCTACAACCCTTTACAGTTAAGAAACAATCAGCTGAGTAGCCCTCGCAGCTGCACAATTCCAATAACCGCTCCTGTTAACGGTAGCTCGCTTTCTAGAATATAACTTGCTCTTGGAACCGGCTAGATTAAATTTGGTGACTTAGATGTAAGTCCCAGGGTCATTATTTACACTCACTAAAGGAAATTATGAAGCCACCTATTTACTAGAATCATGTACATTAGTTTTACTTCGAGTAAGAGGACAGAAAAATAATTTAAGTGACTCAATTAATTCCAATGTCCACCAACCTCATTAGAATTTTATAGTATAAATTTATTAAGCAAGCTTAAGCAGGGATATGCGACATACAAATCAATAATCAATTGCATATAATTTAAGAGCAGTATAATAAAATCAACATGTATAACCATACTATCCTGTCTCTTTTCCCTAACCTATGTCGCAACTTCTGAGATAGATTTTTATGGAGCAGATTCAACTCACACCCAGTTGATGGTGGATCGGGGCAACAGAAACATCCAGAATCCTTGGTCAGAGTCTTTATCCTTGTGGAAAAATCCTCCTTAGAATAGAAGCAAAGCAGAACGGGTCCAAATCCTTCGAAACCCCAGCTCTTTATCCCTCAGGGATCTTTGTCTTTTCTCCAGGTCTGCTGCCGAGTTTTGAGATCGTTGGGTTGAGGCAGGGCCGACGGTCGAATCAGGAACCAGGGGCTGGGGCAGTAGGGTCTTGTCCCTTCTTAGCGGCGTGAAGTCGCAACTTCCTTGTGGTTCCGAGGTGCGGTCCTCTGCTGTTCCTCAGTCTGCTTCTCCGTGTTGTCTTGTCTCCAGCGCCGCGGACTAAGAACCCTTGCTTCCTCTTTTCAGTGCTCTTTTATACTTTTTACTCCCATGTATGTGTATGGCGCTTGGTTTACTATTTTTTTTCTAAACTTCTGCTTCTGAGTTTCGTGGAAAGTCCCATCTTGCGACATATCCTGACAGCTGGACATCACCCATTATGCTGACTTTAACGTACTAAACTCCTCTCTTTTCTATAACTCACTTTTTTATCTATTATAAATCATTAAACACATTCAACTTGTATTAAACCCATTTGAATCGATTGTTAAATCATCCCAACTATGATATTCCTTCAAGAATTAATCACATTTTTCTCGTATTATAAATCATCAACCATAATCATTACATAGTTAAATCATTACAGATCATTATTCAGAAATACATTTCAGAAAGTTATTGAGTGGTATACCCATATTACCCATTGTATTCATACATATTCAACTTAATTAACTTTTAATCAAACCACAAGATTGCTTTATTTCTCTCAGGCCTTTATGCACCTTTTCTGTGTGTACCTGGAAAGATCTCATAACCCCATGCCAGTTTTCTTGACACTGTGTTTGCCAGTATACTGGCAAACACTAAAATAACATTCAAAACGGCAAAACATTCATCTTGATACAGCTGATCCTGCCTGCTAAAGAAAGTGGCAGCATGGACCAGCGCTGTAAGTCCTGAGTCAACTGGTCAAGTAAGGGAGTAGAATTAACTTTAAAAAATTGTGAATAATTCTTAGTTACATAGATTCCCAAGTACTTAAATGCTTGCAGAGAGATCTTGAATGGTAAACTAGTGAATGGGTAGGCTGTAGCTGCATCATTAATTGGAAATAATTTAATTTTATTAAAGTTCAGTTTATATCCAGATATTTGTCCAAACTTTTCAAGCAGGTCTAATACTGGAGGCATGGAGGTCTCTGGGTCTGACAGAAAGAGTAAGAAGTCATCAGCATATAAAGAGACTTTATGGTCTAGACCACCTCTTGTGATGCCGTGCATGGGACTGGATCTAAGGACTGCAGCTAAAGCAATAGAGCAATTGCAAACAGAAGAGGGGAGAGTGGGCAGCCCTGACGGGTTCCACCGCCTAGATGAAAATATTCTGAGTGGTAATTATTTGTGCGAACACTGGCTAATGGAGAAGTATATAACAGTTTGATCCAAGAAATAAAGGAACAGCCAAAACCAAAACGTCGTAAGGTGTAAAATAAATAGGACCATTCTACTCGTTCAAAAGCCTTTTCGGCATCCATCGAGATAATCACTTCTGGGGTATCAGCTGATGTAGGTGAATATATTATATTTAGCTACCGCCTAATATTATGAAAGGAGTGTCTGTTTTTAATGAAGCCTGTCTGGTCAGGGTTGATGATTTTGGTCATGATTACCTCCAGACGTTTTGTCAACATCTTTGCCAAAGTCTTGACATCTGTACAGAACAATGAAATTGGCCGGTAGTTGTTGCAGACTCGTGGATCTTTATCTTTCTTTAGGATAAGGGGGATAGTAGCTTGTAGCATTGTGAGAGGGAGAACACCAAATTCATATGCTTCTTTAAGCATGTTAAGCAGAAGGGGAGATAGTTTGTCTGAAAAGACCTTATAGAATTCTGATGGAAAGCCATCAGGTCCAGGGCATTTTCCACTCTGCATTGATAATATAGCACTCTTGACCTCAGCGAGTGTAAAGGGCTTGTCTAAATCAGAGGCTGTTTCTGGATCAATTGTAGGGACAGTAAAACTATCAAAGAAACTTTCATAATGAGCTTGATCGGGTGAGCACTCTGAGGTGTATAAAGCAGAATAGAAGTCTCTAAACCAGGGGTGTCAAACTCATTTTGGTTTAGGGGCCGCACACAGCTTAATCTGATCTCAAGGGGGCCACACAGGTAAACTCATTGCAAGATTAAATAGAACTAATAAAAGTGGACTTGTTGATTTTTATATTAAACAAATTTCACTTTTACAAAATATATTGTGAAAAAGCTCAGAGTTTTTAAGAAAAGCATGTGCAATTTCAACACTACTTTTACATTTATTTAAGTGCATTATGCATAAGAACTGATCACAGTGATTGTACAATGTTGCAAAAACATTTATTCACAGTTTTTGGAACTTAAAAACACTGTCCTGCATGACATAATACAGCAAACAGATAAAAATTAATAAATGATTTAAAATCAATTTTCCACATCTGGGAATCAATTTGAACAAATTGTCTGGCTTCACACATTTGAAATCTTAAGTGTCAGCTGCTTTAAACAGATATTTAATTAAGTACATTTGTCACCTTTCTTGTTGATGCATAAAATGTATACATATAGAAAAACTTACACACTTACATACATCTATTGCATGCATGATAAATATTTTACTCAACAAAACTCTTTTGTTGTAAAACTGTTACTGACTAGCACTAACTTTAACAGAATTAATTCAGCAAATATTCAAAGCTGTAATTTTTAATAGTGCAACGTTGACAGTAACATTCCATAGGATTTGGTTTTACTCAGTATTTGCCCCTGAAACTTGGCATCTTTTATCCTGGACAAGTACATCAATATCAGGCATCATGTCCTGAGCAGCAGCCAATTTCAGAGTCTCATTTAAGTATTAAGTGCTTATGTGTGAACTTTGAGCGCAGCTTTGTTTTATTTATATTCATTAGTGAGAAAATTTGCTCACAAAGGTAGGTAGTCCCAAACATGGACAACATTTTCGCAGCCAGTGCTGTCAGTTTAGGATACCCTGGTAGGAGACACTTGTAAAATGTGTCCAAGCCAACTGATGCAAATTTGTCCTTCAATTCCACATCACACTGCAAATCAATGATTTCAAGTTGCTTATCAACGGGCACATCAGAAGCTCTGACTGTGAATGGTGAGCGAAAAACTGAGAATTCTGTCTCAAGTTCGCTAAATACCTGAAATCTTTTCTCAAACTCACTCAGCAACCTTGAAATCATATCTTTGTACCGTTTCACATCACGGTTAACGCTTGCTGCGCACACATCTCTTAGACAGGTGAAGATGAACAGGGTCCCCGCTTGCCATCTGCGTCTCCCATAACGTCAGCTTTGACTTGAATGCACATATGGCGTCATAATACTGTGTTGCAATTTTTTTGCGTCCTTGCAACATTTTGTTCAGATTATTCAAGTGTCCTGTGATCTCAACCATAAATGGAAGGTCCTGCAGCCATAGCGGGCATTGTAATTCCTGAACAGGTTTACCTTTCTTCTCCATGAACTGTCCAATTTCCCCATGTAGATCAAAGAAGCGCTTCAGCACAGCACCTCTGCTTAACCATCTAACTTCAGTGTGGTATGGTAGACCATGGGCGATGTTGCATTCACTGAGAAGGCTGTCAAACTGACGATGATTGAGAGCTCTGCCTCGGATGAAATTAACAGTTCGGACAACCACCTCCATGACGTGATCCATTTTTAACGACTTGCAGCAAAATGCCTCCTGATGCAAAATACAATGAAATGTCCAAAACTCACCCCCTTTATTTGCAGCTTGTACTTTCTCTCTGAACTTTGTCACAACACCTGTCTTTTTCCCAATCATTGACGGCGCACCATCAGTAGCCAGGCTTACGGCGCGGGACCAGTCCACCCCGACTCTGTCCAGCGCTCCAACAGCGGAGCGGAAAATGTCTTCAGCTGTCGTGGTGTCGGTCATGGGCACCAACTCAAGAAACTCCTCTGCGACAGTCAACGTCTCGTCAACTCCACGAACGAATATGGCCAGTGGAGAGACGTCCGCAGTATCAGTACTCTCATCAATTGCAACAGAAAATGCGAGAAATGACTTCGTTTTGCGTTTGAGTTGGTTGTCCAAATCTGCCGATAGTTCCGAAATTCTGTCTGCCACGGTATTTTCTCGTCAAGCTAATATTGGCAAAAGCTTGTCGCTGATCAGGACACACAGTTTCGGCAGCCTTCAGCATGCAGTTCTTGACGAACAGTAAGGCTTTGATGCTAACGCTATTTGGCTAGCAGTTAGCTAGCTGGCTTTCACCGCAGCATCACTGGCCTCTGGACTCCGGGTGAAAACAGATTGCTGTTTCCTCAGACCCGTCAACATTTCATTCATCTTCTGTTTTCTCAGTTCTCCGTTAAAGTGCTTGTATTTTTCGCCATGCTCAGTTTCATAGTGGCGCCGAATATTGTATTCCTTAAGCACCGAAACCTGCTGCAGGCACACAAGGCGCACGGGTTTTCCATTCACCTCCGTGAACAAATGAGAAGAAGTCCATTTTTCTTGAAAAATCCGACACTCTGTGTCTACCTTTCTCTTTTTTGACAAAGACATTTCGTTGATGAGGTTGCCAGGACCAAAGTAAAAAGCTGGTAAAGCAATAGAAGCCGTTTACAGGACCTGAAGCTCAGTGCTGCCATCTGCTGTTAGTTCCGATGCAGTGTTGCATCATGTTGTCCACTCTGAATAAAACACAGCGCCCCTCGTGGATAATATAGGAATTGCAGATTTTAAATTAAACGAAGTACATGTTTTTTTCAATAATCGTTGTTGAATAATGATAATGCATTTAGCCAGCGGGCCGGACTAAATCGTTCGGCGGGCCGGTTCCGGCCCGCGGGCCGTACGTTTGACACCCCTGCTCTAAACTGATTGTTGATAATTTGTGGATTAATAGAAGTCCCATTGGAGATGTTAATTTCAGCGATGTGCTGGTTTGACGCTCTCTGCCTAATCTGATGAGCAAGAATTTTGCTAGGCTTGTCACCAAACTCATAATAACTATAACGGGTTTTTAATAATAGTGCCGCAGCTGCTTCAGAAGCTAGAGTGTCAAATTCAGCCTTTTTTTATCAACAAACTTTTTATAAAGTCTGGAGCAGGGGACTCTGCACATTTTGTTTGCAGGTCAGATGTGGTTGTTTTTCTAAAATATGCTGAATAAGCTATTATCTCCCCTCGTAAATATGCTTTACATGTCTCCCAAATTGTTGCAGCAGATATATCTGGAGTAACATTAGAGGAGACATGTCTAAACAGGATCATCAAGTAAAACTGAATTAAAACGCCATGGAGATCTGTGGAGGTTCCTCCCTTGTTTCCCCAGTGTTTGTATTTATTTCAATGTTTTCACACAATGCATTTATAATTTCACTCTTTTTGTGTTTATTGCATTAGGTTGTTTACTATTATGGGTGCACACATTTAGTAAACTCCTTTTGTTTATTTGAATTATTAACTACTTTGTTTTGCTGAGTTTGAAGGACTGGCTGAGTGAGAGGACTGGTTATAAGTCAAACCAGGAAGTGGAACAAACCATCAGGCTGCTGGAAACAGGGGACTTGATGTTAAAGGACCTGCCTCTCTCTCTATTAATAGCATAACTCCTTAAACAATTTTGGTGTTAGGTTGTTTTGTTTTTATAGTTGTTTTGTAGTCAAAATGTGTTGGTTTGAATTACTTATTTATGTTTATGCCTTCTCTGTCTTTGTCTCAAACGAGGATGGCCGGGGACCTTCTATATCTTCTGGTAAGCCGACAATGCGAATGTTTTGGCGCCTGCTGCGCCCGTCCAGATCCACCACTTTAGCTCTCAGCATTTCATTTTCTTTTTGAAGATTAGCACACGCCTTCTCCACCTGCAGCAAGCACGCGTCAGAAGCAGTTGCATTATCTTCCAAAGAGCAAATACGCTGACCGTGATCCGTCATAGTAGAGTTGATGCTGTCCAGTGTGGACTTCAGAGACTCAAAAGACAACTTGAACTCCACAGATAGGGCCTCTTTATGATTGCTAAGGAGCGAGCTAATGTC
This sequence comes from Xiphophorus hellerii, assembly GCF_003331165.1. Classification (NCBI taxonomy): domain Eukaryota; kingdom Metazoa; phylum Chordata; class Actinopteri; order Cyprinodontiformes; family Poeciliidae; genus Xiphophorus; species Xiphophorus hellerii. The sequence continues at coordinate 7,872,086 of NC_045690.1, forward strand.
CGCCATTGTTATGCTAGCAGTAGCCGGGGGCGCGTCTTTTTTTCAATCAGAGGATTTCCCTTTGGCCTTGGACATGACAAAGTAAGTTTACGAGAAACAATAACTACAAAAAAAAAAGCAAAAAACAACTTTAATCTTTACGAAGGAGATGGGGTTTCAAGGAAGTATATAAAGCACAAATGCAGCAGCAGTCCAAGCGTGCGTCTACCCCTCACGCATTCTACCCGGAAGTCCGGGCTGCAGTAATCTTTGGCTATGTCTGCTCCTCAGGCTGTCCACTATGCTGTAGAGGGGAGGAAAGATAAAATTGTTATCTGCACATTAGATTTCATAGATACATCAAAGTCCTGTTTGTTTTTTTCTATTATAAAGGTAAAAGTAATAAATTACCTTGCTTCAATATTTTGATTGATGTTTTATTTTTGTAAATCAAATGTCAGTGATGGGGCAGCACAGAAGCCAGTTATCATTCAAATTCAAACTGATGGTCAGCTGACATCAGTGATTTAGACTAAAAATATGCAGTTGAGGTGATTATTTTTGATGTGCCATCTAAGATTCAGCCAAGTCAGATAAATTAGCTTATTTTTGATCCTGTGTGCTTTTACAAGCCGGGCTGTTTAACCCAACCTGATCAAGCCTCTTTTGTTTCTAACCCTAAACATATCCTCCATCTGTCTGTCGTCTGCAGACAAGCTAATCCAATCTAAGCTAATTAACAAAAAAGTGGATGTTTTCAGAAAGTAAAGGACAATGGGTTTAATTTGCCTCTCATTTTTAAAGAAAATTAGCCCTCAAAGATCCTATCATGCTGACTTGATATCTTTATTTCACAACTCTTTGTTTTAGAACTGGGATTATTGTGTGGCTGGAATAGCAGACTGCATGTTGCAGCTGAATGCGATGAAGACCAGACTGAACCAATTGATGCCAGAATGTGATGCTGACCTGCAAAATACAGTGAGATTCTCTGAGGTGATTTCTACAAACATGAAGGAATCTATATATATATACACTGCTCAAAAAAATAAAGGGAACACTCAAATAACACATCCTAGATCTGAATGAAAGAAATATTCTCATTGAATACTTTGTTCTGTACAAAGTTGAATGTGCTGACAACAAAATCACACAAAAATCATCAATGGAAATCAAATTTATTAACCAATGGAGGCCTGGATTTGGAGCCACACACAAAATTAAAGTGAAATGACACTACACGCTGATCCAACTTTAATGTAATGTCCTTAAAACAAGTCAAAATGAGGCTCAGTATTGTGTGTGGCCTCCACGTGCCTGTATGACCTCCCTACAACGCCTGGGCATGCTCCTGATGAGGTGGCGGATGGTCTCCTGAGGGATCTCCTCCCAGACCTGGACTAAAGCATCCGCCAACTCCTGGACAGTCTGTGGTGCAACGTGACGTTGGTGGATGGAGCGAGACATGATGTCCCAGATGTGCTCAATCGGATTCAGGTCTGGGGAACGGGCTGGCCAGTCCATAGCTTCAATGCCTTCATCTTGCAGGAACTGCTGACACACTCCCGCCACATGAGGTCTAGCATTGTCCTGCATTAGGAGGAACCCAGGGCCAACCGCACCAGCATATGGTCTCACAAGGGGTCTGAGGATCTCATCTCGGTACCTAATGGCAGTCAGGCTACCTCTGGCGAGCACATGGAGGGCTGTGCGGCCCTCCAAAGAAATGCCACCCCACACCATTACTGACCCACTGCCAAACCGGTCATGCTGAAGGATGTTGCAGGCAGCAGACCACTCTCCACGGCGTCTCCAGACTCTGTCACGTCTGTCACATGTGCTCAGTGTGAACCTGCTTTCATCTGTGAAGAGCACAAGGCGCCAGTGGCGAATTTGCCAATCCTGGTGTTCTCTGGCAAATGCCAAGCGTCCTGCACGGTGTTGGGCTGTGAGCACAACCCCCATCTGTGGACGTCGGGCCCTCATACCATCCTCATGGAGTCGGTTTCTAACCGTTTGTGCAGACACATGCACATTTGTGGCCTGCTGGAGGTCATTTTGCAGGGCTCTGGCAGTGCTCCTCCTGTTCCTTCTTGCACAAAGGCGGAGGTAGCGGTCCTGCTGCTGGGTTGTTGCCCTCCTACGGCCTCCTCCACGTCTCCTCGTGTACTGGCCTGTCTCCTGGTAGCGCCTCCAGCCTCTGGACACTACGCTGACAGACACAGCAAACCTTCTTGCCACAGCTCGCATTGATGTGCCATCCTGGATGAGCTGCACTACCTGAGCCACTTGTGTGGGTTGTGGAGTCCGTCTCATGCTACCACGAGTGTGAAAGCACCACCAACATTCAAAACTGACCAAAACATCAGCCAGACAGCATAGGTACTGAGAAGTGGTCTGTGGTCCCAACTGCAGAACCACTCCTTTATTGAGTGTGTCTTGCTAATTGCCAATAATTTCCACCTGTTGTCTATTCCATTTGCACAACAGCAGGTGAAATTGATTGTCAATCAGTGTTGCTTCCTAAGTGGACAGTTTGATTTCACAGAAGTTTGATTTACTTGGAGTTATATTGTGTTGTTTAAGTGTTCCCTTTATTTTTTTGAGCAGTGTATTTGTAACATACAGTACACTGCTCTTTTACTAATCCAGCCCCTTGTTCTACACGTTGCTTCTTCCAGAGGGTCTGGGCTCTTGGCTGTTGAGAAACGATTGCTTCCTGGAGGAGTGAACTGTGTTGAGGTTTTACATTTTACCCAATCGCTGTGTTTGCCTGTGACGAATGTAATGCCACCCTAAGAAGCTTACTGGAAACTGACTGCACTCACTGTGAAGAGAGAAGAGCCAATCCAAATGGGGCAGCTGTCAATGTTAATTCAGTATTTGAAAGTGTGGCCAACATGAACTTAACGGCTTCCTTCACTTCCTCCGCTGCCATTGCTAAAACTACAGGCAGACTAAAATTTTTAAACGTTGTAGAAAACTGTCGTCATCGTTCACAACTTCCCCTTCTGTCCGCTGATTGTCCTGATCAAAAATCTACAAGAGACAATCCGAGTTAAGGGAAGAAAGCCCAGACTGTGCTGGAAGCAAGAACTGTTTTTGAGTGGAATTACACAGGAAGGCAATGGCCAGGCTACTCTTTTGCAGACAGACTTCTGTTTTCTACACATCTTCAGTGGCTGTTAGTCACATACTGTTACTCTATAATTCTCACAACACAGATCTTCTAACTTTGAGCACATAAAAATTAATAGTGAAAAACTCTTAAAGCCAAGTAAAGCTGAGTCAAGCCGCACTGAATAGGCGCTAGTGGAAAAGGGCCATAAACTTGTTTTAATTTTTTTTTCTTTTTTCAGTAATAGAATTTTACAGAAACAAATTATAGAAAATTTATTTAATTTGTTTATCAACCAATTATTTTAATTTGTTTGCCTGTTAACCTAGTTTGGAGGTGGTTGGGTGCCAGCGTCACTTAAGTTTTTTTTTTTCTTCTTTTTTTCTTACTGTATGGTATTGGGCCCATACACAGGCTTTTTTTTTCTAGTGTGAGCATCTTCTACATGTCACTGTTTACATCATTATGGCTTATTTTGTATTAATAAACATGGCTTTTTATTTGAAAGGTTGCATAAATGTTTGTTTATGTACATTTATATTAATTTAAAAGCTTGTTTACTGTACCTCCCAGCTAAATTCCTCTGGAGATGGGTCTGGATTTGGAGTGTCCTCTCAGTCTCTGAAACTACACAGAGAAAAAATCTTGCAAAAGCGTAAACGAGGTCTGTGCAACCAAATGACCCCATCTCTTGCCGCTGGAAGGCTAAACATGCCAAATTTTGTTTTAATGGCAGCAGCTTGCTTGTAAGTAGCAGGAGGAATAACTGTTATTATTGCTGTTAGTATAAGACACTAAGGGTGCACATATTGCAGCATTCTGGCAGATCACTGATATTTAAAAAGCCTGACTGAACATGTTTGGATTCTCTTTACTAATGGCCTAAAAACCTATGATTTGTCGTGTTGTTGTGACAAAGGAAACTAATTACGCAGATGAGCCTCCTAAGGGCAGCAGCTAAAAGTAGTAAGATTTGTAAATGTATTGGCTGATCTAAAAGCATCAACCATAGATTTTTAACTTTCATGTAAACAATATTTATTTATTTTTGTCTATAAACTTCATCATTCAGTGCTCAGTTGTGGCACTGACACTGTACATTATGACCAATAAATAGAAATCAGTAAATGTCCAACAATAGTTTGATGGAAAGGAAAGAAAAACCACACTTGAGCAGCACAGAGTATAGTGGTAGAGTCTGTGCCTTGTAGGCAGGAGTCTATACTTCTTGATGTAGTCAACTGGGTTCAATTCCCAACCTTGGGAGCTTTGCAGTATATCTTTCTCTATTCTCTTTCTTAGAGTTTCTAGTCTTATCTATGTCGATAAATGCTAATCTTGCTAATCTCCATACACAAGATGAGACACCATCTTGAGGAGAAGATGGTATCTTGTGGATGGGCTTGAGCCCATTTGGTTCCCTCTTTGGCAAAGCCAAGTCTGAAGCATCAACTCTGAGCCATTGGAGAGTTTATCCTCTGATGGCTCCCTTCCCCCCAGCAGTCACTCTTCCACCAGCTCGTCCTGCAGCCTGTGACTCTTAATCCCCTCGTGGCTCAGGCAGTAAAAAAAAGAGGGACGGGAGAGAGGGAGAAAGAGAAAAAGAGCAGCAGAGAGGGACAGCGTATGAGAGAGGAAGGTCAACGCTTTGGTGTGGTTTTCTGTATGTTATGGTATGCTGGAGAATGAGGACTCCCTGGAGGACTGGGCTGAGAACCTGACGGAGCTGAGCACCATGAAGAAGGATCTGTCCCAGTACATCATCGCTGATGATGTCCTGCTGCTGCAGGAGCAGGTGGAGCAGCTGCACAGCCAGTGGGAGGAACTCTGTTTCAAGGTTAGTCAAGTCACTCCTGCCTGAGAAACCATGGATGGACCGAGTGTCCGACCATTAACATCATCCAGTGCTTTGAAAATATATGCTACTTATGTTTCCCAAGTCTTTCAAGAAAATTAGCCTCAAATACACTTTAAATAATCAATAAACCCTTAAAACATTTAAACGTGGATTGATTAGTGGCCAAGAGATTCTTCAGAAGTGTACAGAAACTTGTAAAAGTTTTTGCGTTAGATTTACTCTGTATGGAAGGAAGTTTAATTTTGGGACATGTTTTTCTGATCATGCCCTGAAAAGAGCAGAAATTTGTGTAGAAAAGACAATAGGTATCAGAATTTAAATATTTCTAAGAGAGGTTCTGTGCTTTTAATGTTGCAGCATATTGTAGGCAATGCATCACTACTGCATACAATCTGACCTCGGGTTTAACAGGCACATTGGGTGTTTCAAGTGAGTCTCAGCTAGGCCTGTCACCGATAAACAATAAATCAATTAATCGCACTATAAATGAAAGTCATCGACCTAATTTTAATTTATCGACTTTATCATTTCTTCCGGCCTTTTTCTCTTTCTATTGATGACACTGGATGAAAAAAAGGCTCAACTCCGGTGCTCTCCACTGACCCTTCCCTTCCTCATGTCCTTATTGCCCAGTTCACACTACACGATTTTAGAATTGTCGGCCGTTCGTCACACATTTTCAAAACCTGAGACCACAAACTAGCAGACAAAAAAACGTAGGTGTAACAGGTCCGTTTGGGTTTTACCGTGCAGTGTGTCCCGCCACACGGCAAGAGCAACAGACCACACACGAACCGATTTCTCTCACCGACATTCACATTTCAGACAGAAAATCCCGTAAAAGTCCACAATATCACACGTGAATTTAGTGTAAAATTAATTGCTATATTCCATAAAACATTTCTCAGGAATAATTCAAATGAATTTTAAATTACAGATCAAATTAAAGTTACAGATCAAAGTAAAGTTACAGATTGAAGTAAAGTGCACTTTCAAGTTAAAATCAATTAAACTTAATTGACTTAAGTACTGTTTCAGTAAACAATGAATTGTTTTTTTGTTTTGTTGCGCAACTCCAAATAAATGAACCAATTCCAGAGTTCTATAGGCCATGAACAAATCAATGAAAAATAACTAAAAGTGTCCTAAAAAGGACAAATTTACAAAAATCAAAGGGCTTATATTAATACTTTGAGGATATATCTTCTATTCGGCCACAAAATTAACAAAAAAAAGAGAATGATCTTTTACTCTATAAGACAATTTCTTTAGTTACAACATATGGATTTTGAATGGGCGTGTCGCTACCGCATTTCTACTATATAAAAAAACAAAGTACATAAAATAAATGACTTACCGTCGAGTGGTTGCTAGAAAACACACGATATAATTCTTCGGCTGTGTTAATTTGGCTCGATCTAGCAGTATTCTTCAGTGATTTTAGGAAAAGCCAAACACAATCAGTTAGCAACAGCAGCAACAGCAATGGAGGAGATCCGAGTTCACCTCTAACCCAGAACTTAAAGTGTGCTGTCAGTTTGACCCGCCAAAATAAAACACGGGTTGATTATTTTGCGCAGGTTACACTTTCATTGACATTTTTTATTTTTTCCAAAATGTTATTCCTGTCTTTCTGCGAGAAAAAAAAAATGCTATTTTTGGTCATTTCACATCATGAAGGTCACATGAGTAAGCAAGCAAGGATATATTAGGACCTCCTGCACTTTGTTTATCACTGTGGAGTTGGAGTTGAAGACGCTATCATACACCTGCTTGAACAAACCCACCGTCATCTGGACAAAGCAGCCAGCACTATGAGGATCATGTTCTTTGATTTCTCCAGTGCATTTAACACAATTTAGCCTGATGTGCTTTGTCAGAAACTCCAGAAAATACAGGTCGAGGCATCAACAATGACTACCTGACAAACAGACCATAGTTTGTGAGCCTGAAAGACTGTTTGTCTAACCAGGTGGCAAGCAACACAGGAGCACCACGAGACACTGTACTCTCACCATTCCTTTTCACTCAGACTTCCAGCACAAGTCTGACTTCTGTCATCTACAGAAATACTCAGATGACTCTTCAGTTGTCTGGTGTATCAGAGATGGATAAGAGGCTGAGTACATAGCTGGTGGACCACTTTGTGGCAACAGCCACAATCTCCTACCACCTCAGGGGAGATGGTCCCCTGAGGATGTAGATACATTCCGTGGTGCATTAGAAGCCACTGACTGGGAAATATTTTATAAAACCCAAGGAGAGGACATCCACAGCTTAGCTGTGTGCATCTCTGAATACATTAGTTTCTGTGTGAAAACTAATGAAGTTGACACTTCACTCCAGTAGCTTGCAACTAAACTTTATGATTGAATGACTGAATGTAGAGTGAAGCACTTTGGGGTCTTCTGGACTTGATAAGCCCTGTACAGGCCATGGTGTGGAAACAATTATCTCATCATGAATATAAACAAAACAAAGGAGATAATTGTAGATTTCAGGAGAAACAGGGGTTAGATCAAACCTTATTTCCATCATGGGAAAAGAAGTGGAAGTGATTGAGGACTATAAAACCTAGGTTTTCATCTGGACAACAGACTGGGCTATAGAGGTGCAACAGTGAAGCATCTATAAGAAGGGACAGAGCAGGATATACTTCTCGAAGTTAAACTAAGGTATTTGAAGGCTTGCAGCAAGATGCTGCACATCGTCTACAAGTTTATTGTAGAGAGCGTCTTCTCTTCTGCCATCATCTGTTGGGGTAACATTTAGTTTCCTTTTGGGATCAATAAAGTATTTTGGACTTTGAAATGAATTTGAATACACTCTGTAAGAAAAGGCAGGTAAACAGTGAGTCCTAGAGGTATAGAGGGCCCACTCTCAATTCTTCAGATTTCCTTCTATCAATGTCTCAGTTGCTCTTGTAATATCGTATACACATGTCAGGTACTACTACTTCTGGCTAGCTGTAGGTCTTTCATTTACTGCTCTTCACCTAAGTTTAGTCCAATAGCAGATAATTTTCAAAAGCTATATTTTTGGTTTGGTAAAGCTCCAGATTCAGATCTGTTAATCACTAAAATAGAAAAACAGAAAATAACCTTTCAAGCAGACATAGAATATCTAATTATCGTTTTACACATGGGAAATATTTTTAGAACTGACCAGGTGAATCACCTACTGGGACCTTCAACATATAAAATAATATAGCTAACACAATATGATAAAAGAAGCAATTCCTACATAAGGGAATACTCAACTTGCTCTTTATATCCTGCACAAAGAACTGTTATTTGCAAAATGAAATTTCTATCAATCCCCAAAACTGTCTCCAGAAAATCTTTGTGTTCTCACTCACCAGACTGTTCACCCTTCTATGGGTCATGTCAACCTTTACAAGGCCTGTCAGCAGCAACAGGAGATATGAATTAAAAACACAACACTTCTGCAAGCAGGCTTGTTGTAAAAACAAATGCATCCACTGATTATGCTACAGCTGATACTATCTTTTATCCATGCAGGATAGCCAGCTCTGAGCAGAGACAATTTTTTACCAAAGTGAAAAACAAACAGATCTGCAAAGCCAGTACTGCATAAAAGCAAGGCATCAGTTGGAACATTAAGCTACAGCACTGACATGGAGTGGATCTGGTTATCAAAATCACTGAATAGAATGAATTCAGGCTGGTATATGGAGCTTTGGGTTGAAAATTAGTCAAAGACTTCAGAACGTCCTGCAGTGTGAAGAATTTATCTGTTCTCCATGCTAAGTTCTTGATGTATGAGTGTAGCCGACTTCATCTGACTCATCGGTTGTGTGTACTCTGCGTTGTGTGTAATGGCCAAAATAAACCAGCAGATGAGGACCCAGGGAGTATTGCAGCCAACAGGGCAGGTTTATTATGTTTAAAACAAGAATATTTTCAGCACAGCAGTTCTGGCATTACTGGACCCGTAAAATATAAATTCCCTCACAAAAGAACATACCTTTTCATTTTCTTAAGGAAGTAGAGCTAATTAAATAAGATAAACAAGATCCGAAAGTGATTCCAATTTCACTTGATGGCCAACCTGTTGAAACTGTGGCAAATTTTTAATTCCTTGTGTCATTCCTGGACAGTCAGCTCAACTTTGCTGAAAACACTGGTTATATCTCAGAGACTTTATCTTTTAAGAAGACCTAGTGATCTTAGGGTGTACAACCTCTAGTTAGGTAGATGTTGTTGAGTTAAAATGTTAAAACTTAACATTCTAACTTGAGTTTTAACTCAACTCAAGTTAAAACAACATTTTAACTCAAGTTTTAACTTTTCATCTCTTCAGCTGGTTTGGTCACATGAGCAGCAGACTGACAGACAATCTTCTAACTATAACATTTACCTATAGCGTGCTAAGTGTTTTTGCTCTATTAACAAATTGTTGATATTGTGATTCTATGAATATGATTTGTCGTTTTAGAGTCAAAGGAAAATTTTCACGTTGATAGACTAAATAGTTTCATGTTATTTTTCCTATATATAAGACTCTACCAACAAAAGAATAATATACATGGCACCGTAAAAAAAAAAATGTGTATTTTTGCTTGTATCTGTGTAACACCAGATTTGTTATTCTTCTATGTACCTAATTCATTTGTTTGTTACTGACTTTTGCTCAATTAAATTTCTTACATATACATTGCAAATGGTATTTTTATTACAGTTGATCATGTTGTTTTTCATGTCTCCTTATTTTTTTTGTTCCTCCTATAAATGATGGAGCTATATAGATATTATTTATAATGTATAAAAGTATTGTTTATGTCATTTAATTAGCTCTACATTCTTAAGAAAATGAAAAAATATGGTGTTTTATAAGATTATTTATCTTTTACGGTGCCAGTAATGCAGAAATTAATAGTAAATAATAAAGACGTTGTGGTATTCTGATTTAGTAATGTAATTACAGTATATTAGTTGTGTTACCACCCCCACGCTACCAGAGGCAGTAGCAGGCCCTAAGGAGCAGATTTAGAAGTACACTGAAAGCTACATAATTTGTTAAAAACTGTGAGCTGCGCTGAAATAAATAAAAGAGAAGTTCAAATACATGCTGAGAGTGATAATCCGTCCTAAAGATGAAGATATATCACAGATTTCAAAAGAAAATAAAAATGGGAAACCATGGATAATATAGGAAATAGCGTCCCCTTCATTTCCGGAGTGCAATGGCCCCATTTCCAAATAAGGTATGAGACTGACAGTGGTCCGTCCCCGCCCCTTTCTGTTTGCTGCAGAGAGGTGTACTTGAACTGAGGTGGGCAGCACGAACACACAGGATGTGATGTGAAAACAGGAAATAAGAAAATAAAAGCTTCTTCACCAAAATAAAATACATTTCATAAACCAAGAAAAACAAATATACATAGATAATGAGGATGGATTTGGGGTGAAATATAATTTTTTTACACACTTGCTACATGAGGATGAAGAAGAGTTAGTGAGTTGAATTCATGAATTCCATTTATTAATACCAAATTACAGTTGGTCAATTTTTCATGCTACCTTTAGGAGTTAGCAGGACAAAATGGCACCCAAAGACAGATAGTAATTCCCTTTGTTAGCCTCTGTCTATGCTTTGCCCTAAATAGGGTGTTCCCTAGTGTGTCGTTTCCTTTAACCCTAGCTTTGAAGGCATTTCCTAACATGTCATTTCCTTTAACTTTAGCTTTGCAACTAGCTAAAAGAGAGAAGGAAAAACACAGAATTATTTATTCTTAACAAATGACAGCGGTCCACTTGGCAATGTTTGTTAAATCTGTTGTGGAAACTTTGCCCAAAAATAAATCCAAACTAACCTGTGAAATTTTTTTTAAAATGTGACTTTTGAACAGGTATGACCAACACCTTCGTTTGAGCTTCTTGTGATGCTCAAAAGAAAGGTGTTGGTCATACCTGTTCATCAGATAATGGTTGAAAACAAGGAATTTTGCTTACATCTGAATTCCTCATTCATATGTGAGCCCAAACAGGAGTGTCAAAGCATCACGCCGTCACACTTTCACAGAATGTCGAAAATATGATTCCTTGCCGCTTTTGGTTTGTAGAAGTTCTCTAATAAGACCTGTGTAGGTAAAATAAAGAAGGCCTATAATCTGTAGCTTTGTCACGCAATGGCTTTTCAGATACAGAAAAAGAATTCAGATAAATCCTGAAACTGGTCCTTCTACCCATATTTTAGAATATGCATTAAGTCATAAAGCCTGTTTCCTTTCTACCCTGTGGTAGGTGTGCCTGCGCAAACAGGAGATTGCTGACCGTCTCAATGCGTGGATAATCTTCAATGAGAAGAACAAAGAGCTGTGTGTGTGGCTCACACAGATGGAGAACAAGGCGGCTCACAACTCTGACCTTAACATTGAAGAAATGGTGGAAAAACTAAAGAAGGTGAGAGGCTTCACCAAAAACACATTCACAGTCTATACTGTGAATGTATAAACCTAAATTAGTGATCATTACTAAAGCCACACACATTAAGTGATTGAGCTGGGAAAATCAAACCCTAAACAAATTAGGCTCTGTTTCCAAGATAATCCATTAGTAAAACACTCAAGATTTCATGACTAATGTTTACGAATAACTGACTGAACCATTATTCATGTTTTATCAGTATTTGTTTCTCATATTTATCAGTAATCATTTCTCATGTTTATTAGTTATTCTTGTAACATTGGTCATACTAGTATTGTATTACTGTTAACATAAAATTTGTCTAAAAGAATTAAATGACAGAAAAAGACATACAAAACAACTCGACTACACTCACGTGGTTCTCTCATGCTGCTCCTATCTGAGGGGAGGCGACTGCTCAGAGGGGAGTTCCACTTTGGAATTCCCAAAGACACCAGGGGATCTATGGGTGGAGCACCTGGCATCTGTGGGGCATGGCTGTCTTGGGGTAGTGTCTTGTGTCTCACATCCTGAGGCAGCTGCTGCCTTCCAGACTCAAGTCCATCTCTTCTTTGCTGCTCTTGCCTGATGTATTGCTGACCTTATACTGCCCGTGCCATTCGCGGAACTATCCCTTTCCTGGTGACAAACTTGCTTATGTACACCCTTTACATTAGCTTACTTATTTCTACACTTACGCTCGCCCACCACACCCCTACACATACTGTACATGCACATTTTGAATGCCCAAGCAAAGTCCAGAGATAAATCCAACTGAGAATCTGTTGCAGGACTTAAAACACTATGAATCAGAGATGAATGGGTTGGAACTGTGTAATATACAGTTTCTGCTCAGATGAGGCTGTAAAGTCTGGACTGCTTTGTACTGGTGGGGTTGTGGTATGCAGAAAGGTATCAATTTCCTCTCAAACTCTTAGTTATAAAACATTTGGTTTTGTTTGAGCAACAACCAATGTATGGTGTTTTGGTCATGGTCATTTCTATTTTTTGTGGTGCCGGTGGAAGGAACTGGAATGAGGGTGCCAGTTGAATTTTGTTATTGCTTGCAGCGGTATGGCTTGATACAACTTTGTCACTTTTTGTATAAAAGCACAGTGCTCCTTTCCTCCCCACCTCTTTGACCCCACACCTACCCAGTAGCTAGTCAGGAGTTGGAGTAAGAGGCGTTGCCATGGCTATCATTGAGTGGCAACCGGGCATTTATTAATAGCATTATTCAGCTTTACAAATGTGTGATTTGTTTGCATTGAGGACACAGAGAGAAAGGCATCTGCTCTGAATATTGGTGAAGGTATGGTGTTGAACGGTTGACTGAGTGAGTCTAGCTGCAGTGCTGAGGAAGCGGGAGAAGTTAATGGCTAATTGTCATGTTATTTTGGACTCTCCGAACCCACATGCAAAACCACTCTCAGGAGATCAGGTTAAAGGTTTATTTACAAGGGCAAGGGTGTGTAGTTTAGGAGTGTCAGATCAGGAGCGGGCAGGTGCGGTTGAACAGCTGGTTGGTGGGCGTAACTCGCCAGGGAGCTCAGCGGACGGAACTGCAAACCTCCTGCTTGCGCGGGGTGTCCAGGCCACGGGAGCCTGGGGATCACAGAATAGGACAGGTAAGCGGCGAAACAGACTGGATATCTATAGAGATCACAGAACCAGATGTACCACAATGGCGACAACACTCTGGCGACGAAGTGCCGGGAACCCGCTTCTAATATGCTCCCGCTGATGATCTGCAGGTGTGCCGAAACACACCTGTGGGGGGTGTGCTCATACGCCAGCGAGCTCTCGGACGCCACCTAGAAGGAAAGTAGAGGAACTGCCGAAGCCGCAGATCCTGACATCACCCCCCCGTCAACGACCGCCCCCTGGCGGTCCCGAGGAGGTAGACGGGAGAGAGGAGCGATAGTCAGCAATGAGGGAACCATCGCAGATGAAGGAGCGAGGAACCCACTGGCGGTGTTCCGGGCCGTAGCCCTCCCAGTCCACTAAGTACTGCCAGCCTCTGCCTCTGCGGCGAGAACCCACAATACGGCTGACCTTGTACAAGGGGTGCCCGTGTCGGTCCCGGGTGGGAGGAGGGGGCTCGGTAGGAGGGCACATGGGGCTGGTGAGTACGGGCTTTAACTGAGAAACATGGAACGTGGGGTGGACCCTGAGAGTAGAAGGGAGCCTCAGGCGGACTGCGGTAGGACTGATAATGGATTCTATAACGAAAGGGCCGATGAAGCGAGGGGCCAGCTTCCTGGGGACGGACCTGAATGGAATGTTCCGAGAGGACAGCCAAACCTCTTGTCCAGGTGAGTACTGCGGGCCCGGTATACGTCTACGGTCAGCAAAACGGCAGTTCTGGCGCTCAGCGCGCTGTAGAGCCGAAATAGTTGCAGACCAGACGCGTCGACAGCGCCGAATATGATGTTGGACAGATGTGACAGAGATCTCCTTCTCATCAGTAGGGAAAAGGGGTGGCTGGTATCCCAGGGAGGCCTCGAAAGGAGAACACCCCGTGGCGGCTGAGGTGTGACAATTGTGTGCGTATTCCACCCATGGAATGAACCTACTCCAGTCGGACGGGTTCGAGGCGGAAAGGCATCGGAGAGTGGACTCGAGCTCCTGGTTCATCCGTTCCACTTGACCATTGGATTGAGGATGATAGCCTGACGTGAGTGATGCCTTAGCATTAAGTGCGCGGCAGAACTGCTTCCACACCTGGGAAACGAACTGGGGGCCCCGATCAGATAGGATCTCCGTAGGGATGCCGTGCAGGCGGAAGACGTGCTTGACGAGGAGCTGAGCCGTTTGGAACGCCGACGGGAGCTTCCTGAGGGGAATGAGGTGGCATGCCTTAGAAAATCGGTCGATTACTGTAAGGATAGTGCTCATACCTTGTGACGAGGGAAGCCCAGTGACAAAATCCAGAGCTATATGCGCCCACGGACGTCTGGGGATTTCCAGCGGTTGAAGCAGGCCTGCAGGGGGTCGGTTAGATGGTTTGTTGCGGGCACAAATCTGACATGCTAATACGTACTCCTTGACATCTTTATGCAAGGAAGGCCACCAGAAGCGGCGCGAGATGAGCGAGACAGTCCTACTGATGCCTGGGTGGGCGGAGAACTTGGAAGAGTGAAACCAATGAATAAGACGAGGGCGAACAGAGGAAGGTACGTACGTTTTGTTTGCGGGACAGTGTCCTGGAGTCGGCTCGTCTTGTAGGGCCCGGTTGACCTGGTCTAGGATCTCCCAGGTGAGTGCTCCTATAGTGCAGCTGGACGGCAGGACGGGAACAGGAGTCCCTTGTGAGTCTTCCGGGGAGTGTTGGCGGGACAGAGCATCGGGTTTGACGTTTTTAGAACCAGGGCGGTAGGAGATGGTTAGATTGAAGCGGGAGAAAAACAACGACCATCTGGATTGCCGTGGGTTAAGACGTCTCGCAGTCTGTAAATAGGATAGGTTTCTGTGATCTGTCCAGACTAACACGGGGTGCTCAGAGCCCTCTAGCCAATGCCTCCACTCCTCCAGTGCCAACTTTATGGCCAAGAGTTCCCTGTCTCCCACCTCATAGTTCTTCTCGGCTGGGGAGAGCTTGCGGGAAAAAAAGGCGCAGGGATGCAGCCTTTCATCAGGGGTTGAGCGTTGGGAGAGGACCGCACCCACTCCCGTATCAGACGCGTCCACCTCTAGGACATACTGTCTTTGGGGATCCGGCTGCACGAGAATAGGGGCTTGTGAGAACCTCTCCTTTAGCTCCACAAATGCCCGGTCTGCCTCTTTGGTCCAGCTGAAGGCAACCTTGGTCGATGTGAGAGCCGTTAATGGGGCCGCGAGCTGACTATAATTCCTAATAAAACGCCTGTAGAAATTTGCAAATCCTAGGAACCTTTGTAGTTGCTTACGCGAGCTCGGGGTTGACCAGTCCATGACAGCCGTGATCCTCTCTGGGTCTGGTCGGACTAATCCCCTCTCTAGGATGTAGCCGAGGAAGGAGATGGATGGTCTATGGAATTCACATTTCTCGGCCTTAACAAAAAGACGGTTCTCGAGGAGGCGCTGGAGAACTAAACGAACGTGTCTGTGGTGAGACTCGATGTCCCGGGAGTAGATTAGAATATCATCTAAATAGACGAAAACGAAGACATTCAACAAATCGCGGAGGACATCGTTTATAAGGGCCTGAAATACGGCAGCTGAATTGGACAAGCCAAACGGCATAACCAAGTACTCAAAGTGGCCTAGCGGGGTCTTAAAGGCCGTCTTCCATTCATCACCCTGACGTATACGGACAAGATGGTAGGCATTACGGAGATCGAGTTTGGAGAAAACGGTCGCGTCTTGTACAGGTTCAAATGCTGAAGCAATGAGGGGAAGAGGATATTTGTTTTTAACAGTGATGTGATTTAGTCCCCTATAATCTATGCAAGGACGAAGGGACCCATCCTTCTTACTGACAAAAAAGAAACCCGCCCCCAACGGTGATGAGGAATGTCTGATGAGACCTGCCGCTAAAGATTCGCTTATATACTTCTCCATAGCCTGACGTTCCGGCCGGGAGATATTATAGAGGCGACTGGAAGGGAGCGGAGCTCCTGGAAGAAGCTCAATGGCGCAATCGTAAGGTCGGTGTGGGGGTAGAGAGAGCGCTTTGTCCCTGCTAAATACCTGTCTAAGGTCGTGATATTCCTCTGGGACGCTGCTGAGATCTACGGGGTCCGCTCCTTCTCGTTCCGCCGTAGATGGGTTTGGCGGGATGGCTGACTGCAGACAGGAGGAGAGACAGTTAGTAGACCAGGATTCCACACGATTGTGTGCCCAGTTTATATGCGGGTTATGTTGCCGTAGCCAGTTGAAACCCAAAACTACAGGTGACTGGGTCGAGGGAAAAACAAAAAAGGAGATAGTCTCGTGATGATTACCTGAGGCAATAAGCTGGAGCGGTATAGTCCTGTGGGTAATATTAGGTAATGGCTTTCCATTAAGGGCGGAGACACTGAACGGAACAGGGAGTCTCACGGTCTCAATCCCAGCCTGCTGAACTAGAGACTGATCTATGAGATTTTGCTCACAACCTGAGTCAATAAGTGCTGAAAGGGGTATGGAGTCATTATTGAACTGTAGAGTGGCCGGTAACAAGAAACGGGGGGATGAGGCGATGCCTTCACGGTCCGTCAGTTTCCCCACTCCGACTGACGGACCTGCGGGTTTGGGCGAACCGGACAGGTGGCAATATAATGACCCGACTTTCCACAATAGATGCACTGGTTAAGCTCCCTACGTCGCTGCTTCTCCTCCTGCGTCAGGCGCGCTCGGCCGATCTGCATCGGTTCAGGCTCTGGAGATGCGGTTCTGGGAGACGGTGGCTGCAGTGATCTCTGGGGGGCGAAATAAGGAACCCTGACTGCTTGTCTCCAACTTCTTTGACTCCTTCTCTCCCTAAGGCGACGATCGAGACGGGTAGCGAGGGTTATAAGCTCGTTCAACGTGCGCGGCTCATCTAACGGTGCTAACTCGTCCTTTATTGGCTCATTTAACGCCTGGAAAAATGCGCTCTTAAGTGCGCAACTATTCCAATCGGACGCGGCTGCAAGAGTACGGAACTCGACAGAAAATTCAGCAACCGATCTTTGTCCCTGTCTTAGTGTCCACAGGCTGCGAGATATGCTCGCCTGGTCTGTCGTGTGGTCAAATACTAATTTAAACTCTTCAATAAATCCAGAAAAGCAACATCCAAACTCTGTTGGATCATCAAATCGCGCCTCCGCCCACCTTAATGCCTTGCCTGTGAGCAGCCCGAGCACAAAAGAGATCTTAGCATCGTCATGGGGGTAGGCCTGAGGTGATCGGTTGAAAGCCAGGGAGCATTGGAGTAAAAAACCTCCACAGCCTCCCGCTTCACCAGAGAATTTATCGGGAGTGGGGGCTCTGACGTCATGAGTCGGACTTATCTGTTGCGCAACGGGTGCGGAAGCCTCAGTCTCGTCAGCAGGTTGGGGTGACCGTGTGGGCTGCAGGTCTTGGAGCAGGCTGGCTAGACGATCCAAGCGCTGGTTTGTCGCCTCCTGTCTCTCGCTCAGAGCGCGGAGAACCACCTCATGAGACTGCAGCAGGGAATGCTGCTCCGCCATGGTCTGCCTGAGAGCGTCTGCTGGGTTCGAGTGGCCAGAGTGTTCTGTCATGTTATTTTGGACTCTCCGAACCCACATGCAAAACCACTCTCAGGAGATCAGGTTAAAGGTTTATTTACAAGGGCAAGGGTGTGTAGTTTAGGAGTGTCAGATCAGGAGCGGGCAGGTGCGGTTGAACAGCTGGTTGGTGGGCGTAACTCGCCAGGGAGCTCAGCGGACGGAACTGCAAACCTCCTGCTTGCGCGGGGTGTCCAGGCCACGGGAGCCTGGGGATCACAGAATAGGACAGGTAAGCGGCGAAACAGACTGGATATCTATAGAGATCACAGAACCAGATGTACCACAATGGCGACAACACTCTGGCGACGAAGTGCCGGGAACCCGCTTCTAATATGCTCCCGCTGATGATCTGCAGGTGTGCCGAAACACACCTGTGGGGGGTGTGCTCATACGCCAGCGAGCTCTCGGACGCCACCTAGAAGGAAAGTAGAGGAACTGCCGAAGCCGCAGATCCTGACACTAATGGCAACAATGTTGCCATAAACATCTCCAACAACACAGAAAAAGAGTCAATAGATATATTACTAATTGTTGTTTTGATAAAGTAACTAGAGTAGTCTAAAAAATTAATAAATATAGCAACAAAATGAATAAATTGACAACCGTGCTTCTTTCATCCTGATCACAACCCTGCTCACTCTCTTTACTCATTCCCACACTAGATTGTGTCTCTTGACTCCGCCCACTTTTCTGAAATTTTTAAAAATTTGCCAGGGAGGTGCTTAGCTTACAGACATGGGTTATTTACACTTTAACCATTTTCAGTAGTCTCTCCATGATATACAGCCTGTCCATAAAGACTCTAAGGAAACTTAACAAGTGGAGGAAACAAAAAGAAATCACAAGTCTCCTCAGTATGAGCAGCATCTGAAAGACTCTTCATTATTAGATACACAGGTCTAGCACAGGCCTAGTGTGTGACCATTTTTTTGGATTTCACTTCTTTTCTTCATCCACTTCTTTGTTTTTTAATCAGGATTGTATGGAGGAGATCAACCTGTTCAGTGAAAATAAGACACACCTGAAGCAGCTTGGAGAACAGCTTATCACAGCTAGCAACAAGGCCAAGGAGACAGAGATCAACGATAAGCTGAAGGATGTCAACGACCGCTGGCAGCATCTGTTTGACCACATAGAGGCTAGGTAGGAACAAAATGAAATGATGATGGAAGGAAAATACTGATGGTCATATCTCAATGAAGCAGAAGCCATTTATTTTGACATCTAGTTGTAACTGTAGTTATGACTGGAGAGTGAGAGGATGTCTCTGCTGTAAAAAGCTACAGTAATGTAACAACTGCTGCTGATGTTGTTCCACACTGGTCATACAACAGTTATAACTGGGTAAAGTGAGCAGGGGTTGCCTCTTTATGACTCTCACTGTGTTTAACAAGCCAAACATTATCTGTTGCTCAGTCATATCTCAGATATTAATTTACTGCTAATGTTGAGCTTCATCATTGTTATATTGGAGCACAGCTGTTACTCTGCAGCAAAGTACCTGCAAATATTAAAATAAAAACATTTTTTTGATAGAGATGAAACAGGTCAGTACTGGGTCAAAATTGATGTTCCAACTAACGCTTCATATATTTTTACATGGCAAAACATAGAAGGGTTTATTGAGTCATCAGCACTGTAGTGAGCTCAGTCATGTGCATACTACAGTGAGGACGGTTGTTGCACTCTCAGGAGGGGTACAATATACATACAAACTCAGTCACTGATGTAGCACTGTGTTATCAGAGTGCTCCGGAACCAGAGCTGGACCTCAAATTAGAATATTTGGTTTTCCACACTGATAAAGGAGTACCACGGCTGTGTCTCTCCACAACATGGTCAGGATTGGTCACCTGCGATCAGAATTGTATTATGTGTGCTCCAATGGGCCTCTGCTGATACAACATTTTATACATTTCATAACTGTGTGTTATAAAACTCTACGTTCATTGGGATGATGTCCACTAGAGCTGCTGTAAACAATTATTTTAGTAATTGAGTAATTTATCAATTAGTCTGATGAGTAATCGCGTAATTTAATTTTTGTTGTATTCAAATAAATTACTGGTAAATACAACCATA
>NC_045690.1:7891844-7950217 GCF_003331165.1 Xiphophorus hellerii
TTAAGTTGTTGAAACTGTCTTTTTCCTTCCAGTTCACATTTATAACCAACTTTGGATTGTTCTATCACCATAAATATCAATAAAATAATTGAGATGTGTGATTGTTGCTTAACAGATTAAAAATGTTCAACATTTGCTTTAACTCAAAAGAAGTTTGCGCAATGAGCAATAAAAACTGACAACTTTTTATAGGTGTGCAGAGCAGCACAGAAGCCACACAAAGTCTCAAGATGAAATCCTTAAGAGAGTTGCTCATTCAGCAGACAGACTCCTGCAGCAGATCTCTCAGAAAGTCACTTGCCTTGCTGACTGCACTAACCAGGAAGAAAGGCTCACAGTATGTATAAACTGCTTCCTCATAAGACTGAATTCATTTCAAAGTTCAATCATGTATGTTGCAAGTTCTTGCTACCTTCACTTATTGGTAGATGCCAGCATGAAAGCAAAAATGATTTTACAAAGTTATGATTTGACTCAGTCACATTGAAACTTCTTTTTGTTCAGGCACTATCTGAAGAGATGGAGTCCATTATGAAGTGTCTGAAAAACATGAGGGAGTGGTGCTCAGAAATGAGCTGCCGTGAAGGCCGGGAGGCAGCTGTGACCACCACCTGGAGATGGGTATCAAGATTATATCGCTGCGTGCACAAGTTGACAGCACGCAGTAAACAGAGAATCGCAGAGTGGCTCGAGATTGCCAACAGTGTAAGTAAACCAAATAAGTATCTTCTTAAAATTCATAATTTTGTTATTAATAATCCTGATAAGATGGAAAAAAATAAGCTTTGGAGGATTTCAGATGGGATATAAGAATTGTGGCATAGGATGGGCTATCTTTGTTGACTTGAAGAAAGTGTTTGACGCCTTTAACCTTTAGATTAACAGCATAAATAGCAGCATTAAGTTTTCAAAAAGTATTTTTTTCTGTTGAAATGAAATGAAATTGATATAAGAATGAGAATGTATGTTTGCATAAATAACACATTTTCTGAAACGTCTGTCAATGTTGTTCGTGTATCCCAGGGTTCTACACTAGGTCCTCTGCTTTTTTGGTTTTATATTGATAAGATCCCTAAAATGTGTCCACCTCATGTAACTTAGTCAGATGCAGATGAGACCATTTTATATGTACAGGCAAAAATAAGGATCAAGCCCCAGACATACTGTCAAGGTTAACAGGTCATGTTATAATTAATTGTAATAATGGATTTGGTATCTCCATTTAATAACTTTAATAAAAATTTTCAGAATGAAGTTTAGTTTGATGTCTATAAATAGGATAAACATTTGATCCTATTTATAAAATGATGACAAATATAACAAAAATGTTAATCCTTGTTATCTAATTTTATATCATCAGCCTGCCAGGAAGTGTAGATAGAAGTGAGCCTCTAAATCATACACATTTACACAATGAACTATCCATAACTATGTTTGCGCAGTGTCCTTAAAGATATAGAAAGCCAAAGGTAAATACATGGTATGCTAATGGATGGATTTGCTGTTTAGGTGGAGAGAGCCTCAGCTGTTTTGAAGAAGGTGGAGGCAGAGCTTCCTGATGCATCTGAGACTAAGGTATCCACTGAGGAGCTCCAGGAGCTGCTGCAGTCTTGGGAACAGTACCAGGAAAGGCTGGACTGTGAACATCGAGCCCTGTCTGCTCTGGAACTACGCACAGCCAGGTTGTTGGGTGTCCCCGCCCATCTGGAGCAGGCTCCACCCCTTCCACTCTGTCAGCGCCTGCAGTTGATGCAGGGCCAATATAGCAGGTATGTATTGTGTATATTAATGCTGTATGCATCTCTACATTTTGAGGAAATTGTTAGTTGGTGTTGTAAAAGGTTAGGTTACCATAAGCACTGCTACATTTGGGGCATTGATGATGATTATTTATTTCAGACAGACATTTCACCAACAAAACATAATAATAATAAAGACTTTCATGTTTCTAAGTGTAAATATTATTGAATTTACATAATGAAATACATGTAAATACACTACTTATTCTGTGACTGTGAGTCTGAAAAGGAGTATCATGAAGTTTAACTTATATAATGATACCCCTTTTCCATTCATTAATTCATAGCATAAATAGTTTTTCTGTTTCCAGTATCCTTTCCAAAAACAATCAATAATAATAATAACAACTATAATAATATTTCCTGAACCAGATGAAAGTAATACATACACACATACTGTATATACAAACCATCTACCTGCATATATACATAGATAATATATACCTATTTACACACCTACATATATTTACACACAAACCTGCACCCAATTGCCCAAGTCATCCATAGTGCTGTAATTCCCAGCCAAATTCATCATCCCTGTTCATCCTTATACTTTTGAATAGTAACCATTTTGAGTCTTTTCTTAAAATACCTCATGCTTGGACTTCAGTTATTGCTAGATCTGACACAGATAATTGTATCTATGTAGTATAAATTTGCATCGGTCCCATTTAATGCCAGAAGTAGTGCCTTCCAAAATTGCTAATTTTTAAAGAAAAGAAAAAGGACCTGCAGCTGGAGCTGCTATGAAAGATGGTTTTACAAATGGTAAATGGCCTGTACAGCACTTTATCAAGTCCAGAGGAGCCCAAAGAACTGCACATTATATTCAGTCATTCATCCATTCAGACAGTGATGGTGGATTGTACTGGATTGTAGTCATCACTGCAACCCTAATGAGCAGTCCGACAGAGGGGAGGCTGCCATGCACCGGCATTATTTTATAACAAAGTTCAGGGGCCTCATGCATAAAGTGTGCGTGCGCACAAAAAATGTGCTGCGCCATATTTTATGCACAAGTCGGCATGTATAAAAATTAACTTTGCGTCAAAGTTTGCGTAAATATACGCACACTTTTTCTGTGGTGTGAAAATGTGCAGCAGTCACGCAAACTTTTTCTGTTGACAATATCAAACTACAAAGCATCAAAACTCACTTAAATGCACTGAAATCTGACTACATTAAATGTTATTTAGACTAAGAAGTTTCAAATCTGCTGTTTTTTCTTGATTTTAATATTTTATTGTTTAAACGTAAACAATGAAACTGAACCGCATTTTTCCTCAGGCAATAACCTAACACTCACAAAAAATAAGGGGGAAAAAAAGGATGTGAAAACCTCACTCGAATGTAAATAGTACTTTTCCTCAGTTTTTGTCTCATAAAGATTGGTCTCTGCGCCAAAGTGCATGAAATGCATCTATGGGGTAATTTTATTCTGACTGAAAAAGAAAACAGGGTTGGATCAGCAGATTAACTCCAGACAGGTTTGATTATTTTTAAGGTAATCAAGGTATGTATAATCACATGTATTCAAGTAGCTGCCTGAAGGTGAGCCACGTAAATGTGGAGCGCTTTGGCTCTAATGGAGAACATCGCCAATGGAAGGATTCAGAGGGAGCGACTGATCATATTGATCAGCTGGGAAATGTTGATGATGGTTTATTAGCGTTTAGATTGCCCTGATCATCCTGGAGCTCTGAGCAAAACTTAAAGAAGGAGCCGTGCGGTACCGGTACCAGTCCAGCTGCAGTCATTCTTCAGTGGAGCTGCCTGCTTTGTGAATGCGCCTTCATGGACAGAAAGCATCTCTATTTTGTAAATGTACAACTTATGCACATGATTCTACTATTTAGACTAAACGTCCAATTTCCCCACTCAATGACTCTCTGACTCGTTGTCTGTCTTTAAATCCCGCCTGAAAGCGCTACTGTTCAAACAGGCATTTGCACAATCTCTTTATTTATTTATTTGGATTTTTTTTTTCTTTAAAATTTATTATTTTTATTTTTGTGAGGTGACCTTATGTGTCTTGAAAGCATCTTTAAAATAGTTATTATTCTTATAAATATTTATACTGCTACAAACAAGGACGTTGCCATGGTTATTGCTTCACATGGTGGCAGACTTCCAGATATTTATACTAATTTACATATGTATTTAAGGGTGGCGACAGGGTGGACCAGCAGCTGCACTCAATTTCCCGCAAATTAGGATTTATAAAGGAAAGATGCGCAGTCACGTACGAGTGCACAGCTTTATGCATCCAAATTTTTTTGTGCGCTGCACTTTTCTAAATTTTTCCATACGCCAAGTTTTAGTGTGAAAACTGCGCACTCTTTTATGCATGAGGCCCCAGGTGATTGGGAATAACACAAAGTTATCCATGAATTGGTAGACCAAGTATCATCACAGAGTGGGATAAAATTTCTCTCTAGAATCCCTTGATAGTCTCGAGATTTAGTTATATGCTGCACAGATTCAAGGCACCCTGTGCCAGATGCAGGAAAGCAGCACCAGAACACAACAGAGTCTCCTTCATGTTTCAAAGTATGGACAGTGTTTTCTTGATATGCTTCATTTTTTTTATCTGCGAACATATGATGTGGCTTGCCAAAAAATTCAATTTTTGTCTCCTCTGTCCATAGGACATAATCCCAGAAGCTTTGTGGTTTGTCAACATGTAGTTTGGCAAATTCCAGTCTGGCTGTTTATTATTTGTTTTCAACAATAGTGTTCTCCTTGGTTGTTTCTCATTTAGTCCACTTTGGCTCAAACAGCATCGGATGGTGCGATCTGACAATGATGTTCCTTGAGCTTGAAGTTCACCTTTAATCTCTAGAAGTTTTCTGGGCTCTTTTGTTACCGTTCGTATTACCCATCTCTTTGTTTTGTCATCAATATTCCTCCTGCGGCCACATCCCGGGAGGTTGACTACGGTCCCATGGATCTCAAATTTCTAAATAATATGTGCAACTGTAGTCACAGGAACAACAGGCTGCTTGGAGATGGTCTTAAAACCTTTACCTGTAACATGCTTGCCTATACAGTAATTGCTTTCTAATCTCCTGAGACAACGCTTTCCTTTGCTTCCTCTAGTCCATGTTGAGTGTGGTACATACAATGTCACCAAACAGCACAGTGACTACCTATAGTCCTATATATAGGCCCACTGACTGATTACAAGAATGTAGACATCTGTATTGCAAATTAGTAGACAAACCTTGATTTAACATGTCCCTTTGGTCACATTATTTTCAGGGAAACCATCATTTTGGTCCAAGTCTGTTTCATGAGTTTATTTTTTAAACTAATTCTTTTGAAGCATGTTTAAAAAACAGTGTCTGACTTTCATTTGTTCATTTTCATAGAATTTTTATTAATTATTACCTTTGTCAGATTCAAGTTAGCTTTATGACCATTGTGGGTTTTTTGAGAGGTATTAACAATTTTGTCCATGTGTGTATGTATTTTATAATTGTACATCTTTTAAAGTCAGGATTATAACTCTTTTCAAAATTAATACCTCAAATAATTTCATATTTTTTCATGTAACAACAAATTTGTTTGATTTGATTGTGTTTTTCTCATGATAGACCAACGGAAACCGCAATGTACTTTTAAAATGAAAGGAAAAGGCCACCATTGTTTGCCAAACATTTGGCAAACAACAGTGTCTGGCAATTTGCCCAGAAATAAATGTTTGCAGTTTAGTGAACCATGAAACAAGGTAGAGACATTGGCCCAGGTTAGTTTGGATAGCTTTTGTCGTCAATAAATGAAATCAGCATTTGAAGACAATCAACATTCTGTGACTATAAACACTGTTGAATGATCTGACACATTAAAGGGGCAGTATTATGTAAAACCTACGTTTTCGAGCTTTACGTTATATGATATTTCTTAATCAGAAAATAAAGCTTCCGCAAAACAGAGCAGCCCTCACTGTAGCTTGGCATTTTAAGTGTGTGAATGTGTGTTTGAAGGTGTGAATGTGTGAATGTAGTGTGGAGCACTTTGGGATCCTCTGGACTCGATAAAGCACCATTTACCATTTCACCAAATTAATGTATGACAATAAAAATAAAAAACAACAAATCTAGAAGGGGATACATTATTTTTAAAGGAATTTATACTGAGATTGAAATACAAACAGTTGACTGCACTAGATTTTAGGTATGGGTATCCTGACAGAGTACACTAAAGTTTGTTTTGAAAAAAGTTCCTATTTCTATTAATACTTTTGAATCACATTGTGTGTTATGTTGGTTTTGTTGTGTATTTTCAGTGTGGGACAGAAGAGCAAGGAGGGTTTTCTTGCAGCCAGGCTGGAGATGGATGAGAGAGACAAGATCCAAGAGGAGCTGCAGGTTATCCATGTGTGGCTCGAGGATGCAGAGAGTCTGCTGTCAAAGATGGAGCAGAGTAGCAGCACACACAAGCTACAGGTAAGAATTAACTCTGAAACAGCTACATACACACGGCAGCTTTTCACTGTTGCTGTTTTTACACTAAACCAGAAGTGTACTTTATTCATACATCTATGATGTATATGTGTCTACTTTGAACGTGCTTGACAAACAAAGCTTGATTCTGATTGTGAATAATAATTAAGTAGCTTAGCGCCAAGAATAGAGCACTCAATCTTTCTTTCTTCATCTCCTTTTATGGAAACTTTGGTCTTCTAAAAGAGTTCCGTCTCCCCCTTTCCTCAGTTTATGTTGTTTCCTCATAACTTTATGTTATGTGTCTGACTATGGAACCACTAATCTTTTGTTCTGTTGTACTGGTAGATCATTTATTTGATTATTAATCTCAAGTCAGCCATGGCTAAAGACATAATAAACTCACTTGTTTCTCAGTCAAGGATTAAACTATTAAGCCCCATGTAAAACATACAGTAAATCTAGAGATAAAGTATGATAGGTAGTTTGTTTACCTAAATACAAAGAAAGAACCACAGACAACATTTATGAGTTTTCAACCAAGCTTCTGCAGAAGGAAAAAACATAGCAAACCACTTCTCCAACGTGTTTACCATGCGTTCTGACTCCCTGCAACAGAGCCTGTCTTTTTATTAAGCAGGAGAAAGAAGGGAGTCAAGAGTGAAATGTGGGAGAGTGATAAATCAAAGAATGGCTATTCTGAAACAAGGAAGAACTACATTCTACACACAAGCAGTTTAAGGAGTATCCCAAGATAAGAAGCAGCTGCAGCTTCAAGGTTTAGGGAAAAGACAAGTTTTGTCTTTCACATGGTTTAACAAATTCCTCCTCTCTGGGGTGTGAATACTAAACCTTTAAATGAAAAACAAACTGGTAACTACTTATGTAAGAATGATAACAAAACATAATTATTCTAACAAAGTACACTCTATAACAATTCTAGTGGTTTAACATAAAAATGAGTAGGTCACCAGGTTCTAAACATAGTTTGATCTGAAGTACACAAATGGTAGATTCCTCCATTTATCTATAAACTGATCCTTTATTGAAATTAAGAGTCTTACTGCACAAAGTGTCAGGATCTGGGGTTGTTTGAGGTTTGGTTTTGGATTTTTGTCATTTCCTTAGTTTTTTTCTATTTTTGCCTTGTTTTCCACTTCTGTTCTTCCTTAGTGATTCTAGTTATGTTTATCCTTGTTTTTAGTTATTTTCTATTGTTTTACTTTATCATGTTTCTTTAGTCTAAGTCAGAGGTGTCAAACTCCAGTCCTCAAGGTCCACTGTCCTGCAACTTTTAGATGTGCCTCTGCTGCACCACACCTGAATAGAATAATAGGTCATTAGCAAGGCTCTGGAGAACTGATCTACACAAGGAGGAGGTAATGAAGCCATTTCATTCCAGTGTTTTGTACCTGTGGCACATCTAAAAACTGCAGGACAGTGGCCCTTGAGGACTGGAGTTTGACACCTATGGTCTAAGTTATTCTTTAGTGTTAGTATTCCCTGTTCCCCTGTGTACTCTCCCTCAATCTCCTGTTCCACTTTTCTCTCTTTCTCTCCTTCCACTCACACCTGCAATCAATTAGCTCATCAGCCCAGTCCTTATGTTAAGCTCACAACTTCCCTAGTATTTCGGCGTCATAAGTCCGTTACTATTCTCAATTATGATAAATAATGTTTTTAAAGATACAGTATTGGAAAATAAATGGGATGTTTACTTTTTGCAGATGATGGAGCTGTTTGGAAAAGTGAGAAAAATGTGAATTTCATTGTAAAGAAATTACAAGAGGTTATTATTGAAATAGAGAAATAGGCTTTGCAATGGGGATTTAAGTTTTTAGCTGAAAAAACAAAAGTAATAATATTTAGTCAGAAAAAATTAAACAAGGAAATAAAACTAAAATTATATAACCAAGAATTAGAGCATGTAAAGTGTATAAAATCTTTAGGATTATGGTTTGATGAAAAATTTAAATGGAATATATACTGTATATTCAAAAAGTTCTTCAGAAAATCTTAAATATTTTGAGATGCTTGGCTGGCAGTGACTTTGGAGCAGATAGGCAAACACTAGGGATGCTCCGATCATGGATGATACCGGTCATCCAAGAGGTCGATCTCTGGATCGCCTGGAATTGCTGTTAATTTTACGATTTAGGTATAAATGATACTATGCTATATGGCAAAATAGAAAAATAATCTGGCAATAAATTCACCTAATTTAGACATAATAGACATATTTTAATACATATCAAAATTTTTATTTATTTATTTTTTAAGTTACATGCTGCAGCTGTGAGAGTTCACTGTATGATGGAGGTTGAGCTGCACTGTGAAATATTGCTACCAGTAGTGCGTAACGGCGGTGCAAGAGCAAAAGCAGAACCAGCGACTTACACCGCCAGCTTAAAGACTTGAATTATTTTTTGGGTTATGTGTTTAGCTTTCTGACACTCATGCTAATCCGTCTGAGTGTTTGTAGTTGTAGTTGTTACCTGCTATCTGGCTGCTCAGGATGTCCTTTTTTTCCTGCATTTAGCCTCGAAATAGTCAAACTCCGTCAAGTGTTTGTTTTTTAAATGTCATATTAGATTCGTTGTGTCATTCATTTTGACGTGCTTCACCCCCGAGGTAATTTTCTGCTGGAACACGCAAACTTCCCCATTCACTCTCAGAGCGTTAAAGTTCTACACGACAGGATTTGTTTCTGTGTGCTTGCGCAATGTGAAGGAAAGATGAGATAAGCTGCACAAGCAGGCTGAGAGATAAATGTGATGGTATTGGTGATCGGCAACAAGAGACAGTGATTGGTTACCACTGATCATACATTTTTCACGGAAATCGTCCGATTATGATCAGTGACCAATCCATCGGCACACTTGTAGCAATCACTAAAACAGATTTACACAGGTATGATAAGATGTAACATAGACTTTGGTTGTATAGCTTATGGTTTAGAAGCTAAAACACATCTGGTTAAATCAGAAATTGTTCAACATCATTATGTACCGGAGCATTTAAAACCACATCAACAGCAGCAATAGTAGTAGAAATCAGAGAATTGCTGTTAGATTTAAGAAGAACAAAACTAGAAATAAAATAAATAAGGCAATAACTTAGTACATCCAGCTTGGGAAATCTTTAATCTATGTTGGGAAAAAGAAATGAGGAGTTTTGGATGGATAACTGAAGATAAAATAAAAGAATTTAAAGATTAGAAATTAGTCAAATAACACCATTATCAATTATACCACCCTGAATTCTACCAGAAACAACAGTAGATATGTCAATAATGGAAAAGAAACAAGATTAATCTCACACCACAGATAATTATTCAGTACAATTACATTTAAACAATTATCAATATGTTCAAATCTATACAGATGCATTAAAAATAACTAGGAACAGCTTTTGTAGTTCCAGAATGCAATATAAAAACAGAAAAACAAATTACAGACGGATTATCAGTATATACAGGAGAAATGTTGGCAATATTATTAGTTTTACAATGGGTAGAAGACATAAAACCATTAAAAACAATAATTTGTTCAGATTCAAGCTCTGCATTAAGTTTAAAATATAATCAATCAGATAGTAGGACGGACATTTTATTAGAAATATTTCATGCATTATTCAGAATACAAAATATGGGTTTGATAGTTATATTTGTGTGGGTTCCAGCACATATTGGAGTAGAAGGAAATGAGAGGGCAGATAAAATGGCAAAAAGGGCAATTCAAAATCCTATTAGTTTTACAGTTAAAACAAGTAAATCTGAGGGAAAGAGTATTGTTAAACAAAAACTGATGAAAGAATGGTAAACAAGGTGGGAGGAAGAAAAAACAGGAAGATGATTTTATAAAATTCAAAAGACAGTAGGAGTAAGAAGATGATAGGTGTTTTCTCAATCTACATAAAAAGAACCACAAACAACGTTTATTAGGTTTCATCCAGACTTTTGCAGAAGGAGAAATCAGTGGATAGCTTCTGCAAACCATTCACTGCGAGTTCTAAAAACCTCCTGTTGAAGCTTGCCTTTTATATTCACAGAAGGGAGAGATAAAGAGAAAACATAAGTTTTGTCTCTGCACACAGGTCATCCAGTACTTTCTCATGGGAGCGATTTCTCCCAAGGGCAGGGGGAACATTCTGTTTGTTAGAGATAATCATGCTACACAGACATTCTGTAAATGTGGGTCAAAAAGCTTCAACATAGCATTGATTCATACACAATAAACCTAAAACATAAAAATGAAAAGCAAGTTAGTAATGTAAACTACTAATATAAGAGTGATATATGTAAAACTACTAATGTAAGAGTGATAACACATAATAATTCTAACAGAAGAAATGTAAGAAGAAATAGAAAGGAGAAACGAGTGATAAACTTGAGATTTAGACATACAGGACTTAATTATACCCTTTTTAAAATTCAAAAGCATAATACTGGCAAATGTGATCACTGTTTAAAATATGAAACAATAGAGCATGTTATTTTAGAATGTCATAAATATGACAAAAGAGAGAAGATATATGAGGAGAGAGTTTGAAAGTATTAAGGAAAAGGGTTTTTTTAGATATTTTGAGAAAGAATTTGGGGAAAAAAACATAAGCAAATAGTTATTCGATTTTTAAAGAGAACTAGATTGTTTCATAGAATTTGATTGTAGTAGTTGTATTTGTGAATTTGTGTGTGATAAATAGATGGGTAGATACAAAGTTATGTATAAGTATGCATATTTTTGTGTATATGTGGATATACAGTATATATGTACAGGTAGGATATATTTCTTTCTTTATTTATTGTAGAATATATTTATATATATATATAAAAATAGATAGACCATCATGAACCACACTCCATAACAATAGGTGGCGGCGGTATAAATGTTTGTTGCCAATTACCAGTAACACCAAGACGAAAAAGTATTTAAGCCTCTCATCCAAATCCTCACATCTACTCCTGTCATTTCTGGGCTTCCCTGTGTTCTCCCGTTTGGATGTCTTTGGATTTATTATGAGTTTTTTCCTGGCTCCTGTGATTTTGGTACATCTTGATTTTTCATTTTTCATTACTTAAAGATGATCCATGCTAACAGCTCCAGTCTGCTTTGTGGTCCAACCGCAAACCCACATCCCATGACACAAAGTTAGTTTTGTTGTATATGACAAAAATGTATATGACTGACTGATTATTTTTCTGTCTGTGTGCTACTTTTTGGAGCCTCTCTTTGCACATCCTCAGAATCTACAAATTATGGATCTGGTCAACTGGTCTCTCAATGCAATTGATAAACATATTATCTACGAGAATACTGGGCTAAGGAGGGCCTATTTGTCCTGTGGGGACATACCTGGCGGGATACATTTTGGACTCTGGGGATGTGTATAAAAAATGTTGTCTGTCCATGTTATATCTGGAAGATGTGGAGGACTTGTATTTATTTGGATTCATGATAACAGGATTTCTGCTTTTTGGAGCTGGCGGATACCTGGCATATCGACAAATTTGGAAGACGTCGGCAGCTGTTTCAGCCCCTGTTAAGCTACCTGATCATTGTGATGGCTGACTAGTGAACGCTCAGACTAACATTATGTGAGGAACTGGAGGAGAGTAAGGTTTAGGCTGAGTATATGGATATGAATGGTTTTTGGCAACCTCTCTCTTCAGGAAATCATAGGGAACAGGACATAGGCAGAGTTATATTACATCCACTAGGATTACCTAGAAAAAAAAGAAGTTAGTACAGGCTGATAAAAACAAACTTCAGGGTGCTTGAAAGGGTTTGCATTTCCTCTGAATTTGTATATGGTACCTGAGGATACACAGGTAGCATTGGTCAAGTTAGAAAATGTGATATCTCTAAAAGGCCTTCTGGAAACGTCCATCACCCAAGGGAAATCCTTCTCTACTACGGTTAATTTCGTAGTTCCACTATTTGAAAGGGTTGCTAAGGTAGTTTTCAGATCCATGGGAAGTGGAACCAACAATGTTTGTACAGTGAGAGCATGTGGAATGAGAGAATCGATGAAACAACTTTGATTGGTGATTTTCCTAGCTGTGATCCTGGCTGTTTGCCATCAGACATTGTCGACATCATCATGATGACTGATCTGATGAGCTGTTCTCCTTTTCCTGTGCAGGACAGAGGCTGCAGGAGACTTTGTTGTTGTTCGATTAATGTAGCCTGCTGTTGGTGTAATGTTTTTTGTTATTCTTCCTTGTAGTCCATTCCCAGTTCAGTATGGGCAGTATAAAATCAAAGCTATGATCAAGGCCCACAGTACCTTCCAATTTCCATAGAGCTGCATCAAATCCAGGTGTCCTGCTGCCCCTCCTTGGGTAGCTCTGCTCTTCACGCTGCCCTGTCATCAGCAAGTGCAGGTGGGGGGATAGTTGGAAACCCCTCTAGGAATGAGGTTCTGGCTGCCCCTGGTCCAGATCCCCCGGCATCTCAGGTGGTTCCTCTGGTGGATCCCCTGAAAAGCCTTTGCACTGTGTGGCGTGGACCAGGTGTCCCTTCCTTCGACTTTTACAGCAATGTGGGTCACCAGTAGGATGTGGTACGGTTCCAACCACCTCCTTCTGTTGTCTTTGATCAGCACCCACTGGCCTGGCCGGAATAGGTGCAAGGGGTTTTCTCAGCTACTAGGGGTAAGGCAGCTTTCACAACCTGGTGAGATAAAGAGAGAGACCTTGACAGAGACTTACAATACTCCAGCATGCTGTGTTCCATCCGGTTAACCAACCTTAGTACTTAGTACTGTGGGATCTTTGTAGGTTTCTCCTTCTGTGGCTGCAGGTCTGCCAAACAAAATTTCAAAAGGCAACTTCAGAATCTGAGCAGACAGTATATCTTACTTTATTCATTCCTGCATTTGACCTGGAGGAGGAACCATCAACATACAAAACCATGTCACATGAGAGGAACATCTTTTAAGTCAGGTCTGGGACGACACACAACATTTAAGACAGCTGCGCAGTCGTGGGGTCCCCATCATCAGAGGTAGGCAGCAAAGTGACCTAATATCACTGTCAATTTTGACAGTGATATTAGCCGCTGCTCCAACCACAACAACAATTCCTTCAACCACAACAGCTGCACCAACCACAACCACAGCTGCTCCAAGCAGCTGTGCTTTATATCATGTTATAATTTCATTCCCTCATCAAAAACACACACACCTAGGAGTGTGTGTGCAAATTGACAGTAATATCACTGTCAATTTTGACAGTGATATTAGTATACCTCAACCATCTAGCAGCAGAGAGATGAGAGGTCTTTTGTTCCAGTAAAACTATTGAAACCGAATGAGGGACAAAAGCAGTTAACTGATGGTATTCAACAGTTAACTGTTGGATGGTATCCAACAATATCATGTGAATCTAACTGCTTCTTTTGAACAGCTTCTATGTGCTGTGGGGACAAAAGCTGATTGTTTTTTGAGATGACATGACCTAAGAAAGTGACCTGTTGTACAAATTGCAATTTTCACTTTGAAACTTTGTGGTTGTTTTCACATAAATATCTCAGCAGTTTGAGTGTGTCCTGTTAGCATTGTTCCTCGGATGGACAACATAGAAGAAGGTCCTCCACATAAAAAATCAAGACTGAGCCAGGGGTCAAAATAAGACCTTATAAGGATTCTCTCAGGACTGAGTTGTAGATTGTTGGGGCTTTGCAAAAGCCCTGGCAAAGTCAAGTAAACGTGAATGGTTTTCCATTGAACTCGAAGGCAAACCAGTACTGACTTTCAGAGTCCACTGGAATAAAAAAAAAGTGTTTGACAGGTCCACCACTGAGAAATGAGTTGCTATTGCTCATGGAATTTGAGACAAGATGGTATTCGTATTTGGTACGGAAGGTGCCCTGGGCAGAACTGACTGATTGACCTTCTGAAGGTCATGGACGAATCTCCATTCATCTGGAGTCTCAGGGGGTCTGATTTTTTTTTACTGGAAACAAAGTAGACTGTACAGGACATCTTGGACATGGAACAATCACATCAGAATATAAAAGTGAGTCAAAAACTGGTCTAATACCTGTCAAAGCCTCTGGTTTTAAGGGATATTGTTTTTGGCACAGGCGAAAGTCTGATTTTGGTGTTATTACTACAGGTTCACAGTTTCAGATGAGGCCCACATCATATTTGTGTTTAGCTCACAATGAGTCAGGCAGCTGATCCAGCTCTGGGTGTGTAGGTGCAGCCGCAGCACACAGCTGTGGTGGTGAAATCAGCTGCAGAGGTGCATGAACGTTTAAACACATTAGTAGAATTTGAATAGAACACATAAGGAAGTGGGGTCGGTTGCCAGTCTGTAACTCGAAGACAGTGCCTGACAAATGAACCCAAATCCTTCCATTCCCAATCAGATGGCTTTGCCAAGGAAAACATGCGGAATAGAGTTTTGAACATGATACGATTTGTTTTGTATCAAAACAAATTGATACAATTTGTTCTGATACAAATTGTGCCAATTTTTCAGCAGTCAAATTTACTGAAATTGCTGCTATGGATGTATCCCAGAACAAATCAGAAAATTGTAATCTTGTCTTAATTTTGTACCAAGTCTGCTCATAATCACGATCTGTACCATCAGAAAGATAGGATAGAGATCATCAGGTGACATAAGCTCAGTCCTGGGTTGAACAGCATTTTTGACCAAGTTCAGAGAAACTCCTGTTACTTTATAAATTGTGGGGTACTTAGCAACCCAGAACAAGAATCAAACATTGAGAACCAACATTTAGCTTTCTACTTTACTAATCTAGAACAAACTTAGAAAATACAATCTACTTAGCAACCCAGAACAACTGAAACATTTTAAAGTATAGTTTTTCTTTTGCTGTGCCTGCTTTTCTTTTATTATGCTTGTGTTTTTGATTTACTTTTAATTCATGTAAAACACTTAGAACTGTCATGTTGTGGAAAAAGTGATATATAAATGAAACTTCTTTTAATTTTGTTTTACATTTCATTTACACGGTTTCCTCTGTTTGTTTTCAGGAGTTGTATAGACAACTGTGTGCCCACAAGACTTTATTGCAACACATTATGGAGAACCTTAAAATGAAATATACTGTGGTCCCTGTTGAGATTGACAGCCAGATGCAGAAAGTCACTAAATTACTGCACTACGTGGAAGAAAAGGTACACCGAATGTCTGAAATTATTCAAAGTTGAGAAATTGTTGGCCCTTGTGTGTTATTTGGTACCATTAATAGTATATATTTTCAACAAAATAGTCTTAGACTATAAATGGTTAACGTCGTACAGTTGTTCATCTATCAGTCTGTCCATTTGTCCATGGTAGTTGATTTTAGGTAGGGTTAAGACTGGCACTCTCTAAGTCAGAGGTCGGCAACCCAACATGTTGAAAGGGTCATATTGGACCAAAAAAACCAATCTGTCTGGAGCCGGAAAAAATTAAAAGCCTTATATGGGGCTTACAATGAAGGCAACACAGGCTTTAAGTGTTTATATTAGCTATTTTAGCCTATTATCAAAACGACTAAGTGCGTAGATTCAGATTCAAATTCATTTTATTCGTATCCCAATTTGGGCAATTAATATTGCAGCAAATACAGAAGGCTATTTGCCTTCTGTATCAAAGATTAAAAAAATAAAAAATAAAAATAAAAATACTATAAGCACATAAAATACAGATCAACACATAAAGGCAAGAATACAGCAGTGTATTTCATTATTGGCCAACAGTTGCTACACTATATCAGGTGCAAGTCCCCCTACCTTGTCCTGCATTAAAAAGAGATATTGCTGTAGGAACAAAGGAGTGCTTGTACCTGTTACTTCTTATACAAGGAAGTCTGAGCCTGATGCCAGAAGGCAGAAACTGGAAATCAGCATGTAAGGGATGAGAAGTATCAGCAATAATGTCTTTAGTTTTCCTAATGATTTGTTTTTTACACAGTTCTGTAAGTGAGAATTGTTCAACCCCTAAGATCTTATTGCTAGTATGTATTACTCTGCTAAGGGCATTTTTTGGTCTAATACTGAGATTTCCAAACCAACAGAAGAGGGAAAAGGTCAATACAGATTCAATATATGAGTATGTTGGCCATTCAGGAACTAGGATGTTTTCAGCTTCCAGGAATTGTGATGAGATCCTTACAACATGGGGTTGTACATTGTCATGCTACAACATGAAGTGATAGTCATGGATGAAAGGCACAGCAGTGGGCCTGCATGCTGGTGTTCCCGCTAAAGTCTTTTTTGCCACTATTTTCCCTTTACAACAATCATACAATATCCTGCACCGTGTGGTGTGTTACATGGTGGTGTGTTGAATATGCCCGATTTTAGATCGGGTATTCAACATTGTCTTGGCCGGTTATTGCAGCCTGGGGTTTTTTCCCTGACTGGGAGCGAGAACGCAGCCTGTTGAATGTGACAGGTAGCCAATCAGAAAGCGTGGTGACTTAAGCACGGAGGGGAATCCCAATCAGTGGACATGGCGCAACTATGTAGAAATGTTTATTACTATACGTAAAGGTTATTATTATATATGTTTATTGTATGTGGTTATGTTTATTCAGTTAAAAATGAAAAAACATAACTCACCTCCAAAGTGCAGCAAATAGAGCGGCTGCTCCCACCGTATTTTATCAAACACCCTTTCTTTTTGTTACCTCTTTTATCGCTTAAAATGAGTCCACAAACTATCACTACTGCTTCTACATCGTCATCCGTGTATGGTATGTTGGGGGTTTTATTGGATTTTCTTCTGAAATCGGGATGTTCATGAATGGAATCGGTTTGTGTGTGGTGTGTTGCTCCTGCCGTGTGGCTGGACACACGAACCGATCGAACCTGTTGTACTTTTATCGGCTCGTGTCGTGTGTGATCACAGAAGTTTGGAAAATCGGCCGACAATCCTTAATTCGTGCCGTGTGAACCAGACTTGAGACTCCCAAGCTCCATTCCTCTCATCGCGTCTCGACCACTGCCCTAACGCTCTCTGATTCTGGTCGCTATGGTAACGTTTACATATCCCTTCAACATAAGATACAGATACACCACAAAAAGGAACATTTTACTTTCATGAAAATTTTAACTCACGAAAACGACTAATGGGAGCTGAGCCTGAGCTTGTTTCTCTGCAACGAGACAGTCCCATCTGGGAGTGATGAGAGACACTAACATCCATAGTTTTGCTTATGCACAGGGTGCTTGGTCTCTACATGGCGAAGCAGTTTGAGCTTCATTCCCTCATTAGCGTATTATGCAGAGCGGGCTTGGAATGTGGGAATAACCTACAGGGATAAATCCATTCTCCTGTCTCTTCTCTGGGCCTTTTCCCCTTCGCAAAGAAACTTTCCAAAATATATGATCTGTTTCTTACTCATTTTGCTGCTTGTGGGCTCAGTGTTGGCACGCAAGACGTAACCGAGACAATCCGGTTAAAGGATTTTCAAAATAAAAGATCCTCCAGACTCAAATAATACGGTCCGTGGCCCGGGATGGGGACTACAGCTTTATAGTACAAACCACAGGGTGAAAATAGCAATATATATTATTTTATCATTATATGTTATTTTTCCATGACAGGTGCCTCACCATGATGAATATATATATATATATATATATATATATATATATATATATATATATATATATATATATATATATATATAATCTTAATTTTTACAGAACACAGTTAATAATGCTCAATAACATCATTGAGCAATAGCTCAGATGTATTTTTTTTTTTTTTACAGTTTTTGTAATCTTGCTAGTTTTGGAAGAATTCTGTAATAACAAAAAGACAGCCAAATAACCAATTTGGTTGCATTACATGGGAGCACAATTCCTGTTTTGAGTGAGTGAACTCGCATCATTTGGTTTCAGAGCAGTCATGCACCCACTAGGGATAATAATTTTTTCATGAACCACCTGGTCCCACCCACCCACACACCTACCCAAGTACTAATTAATATACTATTGTAAATTTGTGGTCTTATTGTGGTAGAGGGGTTTGAGTGTCCCAGTGGTCCTAGGTGCTATGCTGTCAGGGGCTTTATCCCCCTGTTAGGGCCACCCAAAGCAGACAGGTCCTAAGTGAGGAGCAAGACTAAGTGCAGCCCGAAAACCCCTTATGATGAAGAAGATCATTGGAGAAAGTATTCCCTCACCCTGATCACTGGGGCCCCACTCTGGAGCCAAGCCTGGAAGTGGGGCACATTGGTGAGCGCCTGGTGGCTAGGCTTTAACCCATGGATCCTGAAGAGGAAACTTGGGCACCCCTTCCCATAGGCTCACCACCTGTGGGAGAGGCCGAAGGAGTCAGGTACAATGTGGGGTGGGTGGTGGCCAAGTAGCAATCCGATCCTCAGCTACAGAAGCTGGCTCTTGGGACATGGAATGTCACCTCTCTGGTGGGGAAGGAGCCTGAGTTAGTGTGTAAGGTTGAGAGGTTCCATCTAGAAGTAGTCTGCCTCACCTCAATGCACAGTTATGGAACCAGTCTTCTTAAGAGGGGTTGGATACTCTGGAGTTGCCATTGGTGAGAGGCGCAGAGCAGGAGCGGGCATACTTGTTGCCCTCCATCTTGTGGCCTGTACATTGGGGTTCACACCAGTAACCGAGAGGGTAGTC
This sequence comes from Xiphophorus hellerii, assembly GCF_003331165.1. Classification (NCBI taxonomy): domain Eukaryota; kingdom Metazoa; phylum Chordata; class Actinopteri; order Cyprinodontiformes; family Poeciliidae; genus Xiphophorus; species Xiphophorus hellerii. The sequence goes on from NC_045690.1 coordinate 7,910,707, forward strand.
TTCTTCCGCCTATGAGTGGGGGGACAGGTTCTGACTCTTGTTTGTGCTTATGTGCCGAACAACAGTTTAGATTACCCACTCTTGTGTTATGGTAGGAAAATCTGATGAGGTAGCACAGATGATCAGAACACCGGAAAGGTGGTTTGAAAATCCATTTTATTTAAATTAATCTAATGAGACTACTATGTTGCTGGTCAGTTTTACCCCTAAAACCATTTGTAATGGAGTATGTCTTTCCTCTGATCATGAAATATGTGCAAAAACAAGAGAAGTTACCTAAGATAACACAAGTAGCTGAAGGATAGGAGTGAAGTTGGTTAGTGACCTGTCCCTGCTTTGGATCTTGATATTTGTTCTTGTTTGATCAATGAGGTGGCAGAGGCAGTGGAGAGGAGTGGTGCTGTCCACAGGCTGGGGACGAAGCTGTCTGATATCCAGGTCAGCCTGAGATCTGTTCAGAACAGAATGAAGGAGAGAAGCCCCACAGTGACTGAAGCAAAGATCACACAAAAGGTGAGTTAAAGTGAGAGAGACGGGAATGGTGTTGAAGGTACAGTCTCTTCATGGGTCACATTATTTTCTTCCAGTGAAATTAACAGACTAATTGTCATAAAATAGGTAAAGAAGAATTTCCCTTCCCACCCCCTTGCTCTCGGAAAAGGCGGACGCATTTTTCCTCTGCTCCCTTCCTGCCCTCCTTACTCTGTTTTTGTGCTGTCTTTTTCTCTATTTTTGGAGAATTTCTTTGCACATCCTCCCAAAGGAAGGGAGGATGTGCAAAATTACGGATTTTTTCAACCGGTCTCTCAATGGGCACAGGAGAGCCCTCTTGTCCTGCGGGGACATACCTAATGGGATACACCCTTGATTTATTCATGATAACGTGATTTCTGCTGAGCGGGCTCGCTTATTGACAAATTTGTGATGGACTTGGCCGAACTAGCGAACAGTCAGACTGTTCGTGTGGACAGAGACGCAAGTTTGATGCAAGTCTTGCTGAGACTCGCAGCCCAGCTGAGGACTATAAAACTCACTAACGGAATGGAATTGATCTTGGAGAAGGTGCTAGTTTCGGTTCAGTGGAGTGGCCACACTAATTTGGATAATTGGGAACTGAGATGTATTGTTAGAATTTAGGAGAGACTGAAATTTATAATCTACCCGACCTAAGACATTCTGTATCTGTATTGGCTTTTCCCATGTTGCCTTGGGAGGGCTGCATATTTCAAATCTCCTTGAAGATATGTAAACATAATGATCCTTTCCACTTCACCCCCTCTGTTATCCATACAGCTGTGTAGATGAGTGCTCCCAAGGACATCATGCCTAGATAACAACATCTTATCGGATTTCTGCCAGGAGAGTGTGCAACATGGTTTCATGGCCCCGTGATGTCACCACCTTCACTCATGTCTTTGTTTTTCCTAAATGTTGCTATGCGCCCTAATGTGTCCTTTCCTTTTTTATTTAATTTTGTTAGAAACTGTTGAGTACTTACTTTTAACCCAGAAAAGGAAGTAGAACACACTTGGAATCCAGAGATTCTAAGTGTGTTTAGTCACTCTTTACCTTATTTTTTAGAAACTGTAGAGAACTGGTACTCACTATTTAGACCAATGTTATACTTCTTAGTTAAGTTTTTAGATTATTAAGCAGAGAGAGGAATTGGAACGAACTTAGAATCCAGATAAAATTCTTCCAGAACAGGAACACTTAGTTTTTATTATTACTTAGAAACTGTGGAGTACTCATTACTTTTACAAATTTAAAGCATACTTAGCAAGTCCAGAGAATACTTACTTACTTTAGCAACACTGAACAGGGATTAGAACAAACATAGAATCCAGAAAAACTACCTTAGCAACTACGTTTTGGACTCCTATTCTTCCAACCCAGAAAAGGAATTAGACCAGAGGATACTTACTTATCTCCAATGGACTGGCGACCTGTCCAGTGTGTACCCTGCCTCTCACCCAAAACGTCTTGCTGGAGATAGGCACCCCTCCCAACCTCACTAGGGACAAGGGTGTAAAGAAAATTTATGGATGAGTGGATGGATAGATACTTACTTATACTTATCTTCCAACCATGAATAGGAGTATCTAGTTTAGCAACCCAGAACAGGGATTAGTACAAATTTAGAATCCAGAAAAAACTACCTTAGCAACTACTTTATAGACTTCTGTCCCTCCAACCCAGAAATGGAATTAAACCAGAAGATACTTATCTAGTAACCCTGAACAGGAGCACCTAGTTTACATACTTTAGATCAACATTGGATTATTGTTCTTTTCTTTGGTTTGTTATTTTGTTTGTATTTCATTTTAATTCCTGTAAAGCACTTTGCCTTGTTGCTGAAAATGTGCTATATAAATAAAATTGCCTTTATTTTTACCTTGACATGATTTTGTTAAAGGGTTAGTAAAGTAATAACTTTGCTTTAGTAAAGTCCCATAGAGAAATGTGCAGCTATTTCTGCTTTTTATCATAATATCTGATCAGTTTCATTTTATGTACAAATTAACACCATAAAAAAAGTTTTAAATAAATGCAGCTATATCTGTGCTCAGCGTGTATGGGATGAGCTGGATGTTTGGCACTCCCGACTGGCAGCTCTCGAAGTGGAGATGCAGGACTTGGAGAAGCCAGAGGAGGTGCTGATCCTCACAGAGAAACTGGTGGAGGTGCAACAGCTTCACTCCCAAGTAGCCAAACAGGCAGAACAGAGGACAACTCTACTCAGCAAGGTGAGAAGCTGCCTTCTGATAACCCTTCAGTCTGCCTATTGCCTCTTTTGTAAAACATGATGACATAAAGTAATAATGAGTAAGTTTAAAATGTCGCAGTCCTGTATTCATGTGACTTTGCAGCTTATGTTCATGCCAGCATTATATTTAAATACATTAACTTACAACGTATTTATGCTCTTTGAACTTTCTGACGCTTGTGCAAACTTCACTTTATCTTATTGGGAGTTTATATGATAAAACAACAGAATGTAGTGCATGATTTGGAAAGTGGAAGGAAAATGAATCCTCTTATAGAATAGAATCGAATCGAATCGAATAGAATCGAATAGAATAGAATAGAATAGAATAGAATAGAATAGAATAGAATTACTTTATTCATCCCAGCAGGGAAATTATTTCGCAGTTACAGCAGCATAGAGACAAGACGCACACAACCACCACTGAGTAGCAATTGTAGACAAAATAAAAATAAAAATAAAATATAACATGCTGTCAATATAAAAAGCAGCTTAGAGCAGTCCTTGCAAAGATTCAAAAAATGCAGATACAGTATGTATATGTAAATATATGTACAGCAAGTGTGCCACAGTGCAGTTGTGCAAAATTGGACTGATTAGTGCAGAACAATGATTTAGCTTTTATTGTACAGTGAGATGGCATGTGGCAGGAAGGATTTCCTGTATCTGTCCCTACGACAGCGGAGCTGGAGCAGCCTATGTGAGAAGGTGCTCCACTGTCTGTCCACTATGTGGTGGAGAGGGTGCTGTTTATTGTCCATAATAGACAGAACCTTCTTCAGTGTCCTCCTCTCCACCACAGTTTCCAGGGACTCCAGCCTTAGTCCCAGTACAGAGCCAGCTTTCCTGAGGATTTTGTCCAGTCTATTAGAGTCGCTGGCTCTGATGCTGCTTCCCCAACACACAGCAGCAAAGAAGATGGCACCGGCAACAACACTGTGATAAAAGGTCTCCAACATCTTGCTGCACACATTGAAGGATCTCAGCTTCCTTAAAAAATAGAGTCTGCTCATCCCCTTCTTGCACACAGCGTCAGTGTTAGATGCCCAGTCCAGTCTGTTGCCGATTACAACTCCCAGGTATTTGTAATCCTCCACCTCCTCCACCACTTCCCCTTTGATCTTTAGTGGCCGTGAAGGTATCTTCTTCCTTCTGAAGTCAATCACCATCTCTCTGGTCTTACTCATGTTGAGCCTCAGGTGATTCTGGTCAGACCACTCCACAAAGCTGTCCACCGGTGTCCTGTACTCCCCCTCCCCTCCATCCCCTATACACCCGACAACCGCTGAGTCATCAGAAAACTTCTGTAGGTGACATGACTCAGAGTTGTACTGGAAATCAGTGGTGTACAAGGTGAAGAGAAAGGGAGAAAGCACAGTTCCCTGTGGAGCTCCTACGTCACTGACCACCACATCAGACAGGACACTGCCCAGACGGACAAACTGTGGCCTGCCTGTCAAGTAGTCAGTAACCCAGGAGATCACTGAGTCGTTGACACCCATCCTCCGCAGCTTCTCACCCAGCAGCAGAGGCTGGATGGTGTTGAAGGCACTGGAGAAATCAAAGAATGTGATTCTCACAGTGTCTCCTCCACCATCCAGGTGCGACAGTGCTCGTTGCAGCAGGAAGATAACGGCATCGTCAACTCCTAAGTGGGGCTGGTAGGCAAATTGCAGGGGGTCTAGAAACGTCCTCACCCGAGGCCTCAGCTGGGCCAGGACCAGTCTCTCCATGACCTTCATCACATGAGATGTGAGAGCAACTGGTCTCACATCTCTGGGTCGGCTGGCCTTGGCTTCTTGGGAACAGGAACCACATGTGATGTCTTCCACCGCAGCGGGACTCTCTCCAGCCTCAAGCTCAGGTTGTACATGTGTACCAGTACAGGGGCCAGCTGGATGGAGCAGGTCTTCAAGATCCGTGGTGTAATGCCATCAGGTCCTGCAGCCTTCCCCTGGTGTAATCGCTCCAACTGTCTCTCAACCTGGCCTGTAGTCACCGTTACCGATAGTCACCGATCTATTAGAAAGGCTACCATCTCAACAGCTCTCCCTGAAGTAGGCCACACTTTTCTAATGTCCTCTTTCAAAATTATTGTTTTCTTCCTATTATACAGTTATGGTTCCCTTTGTGTTGGTTTGTTGCATAATATCCAAATAAAATACAGTGATATCTTTATTTGAGAATTTGCAAACACATTTCCTTAAATCCATATCAAGAAAAGCTGGAGTGGCTCTGGGCTACTGGGGAAAGAGTCTACTTTTTCTTATGTCTTTGTCATGTTTGACTTACTTATTATCTTAGCAGATGGTTTAAGAACTAGGCTTTACTAGACTCTGTGAAATCTATACTGTGAAAGTTATTAACCATGCAAAGTTGTTGCATCCTTAATCAGATACACACATGGCTTCAAGAACATCAAGAGATGATCAAGAGCTCCAGGTGCTGGATGACTGAGGCTCAGTCATGGCTTGCTGCTCCCTGCACATACACCACAGCTAAATGTCTGAGGAGCCACGTTCATGCTCTTCAGGTCATTACACATTGCTATGTTCTCTCCTTTTTTTATGAATACATCAATTATGATTTTTTTGTATCATAATTAGTCCCACGATGTAAGAGATATGTTTTTAGAGTGAATTACTGTGCATTTGGTATAGATTGTGTTAGGTGATGCATCGCAGATCCGGTCGACACTGCAGAACTTCATCTCAGTCCTAGAGGAAATGTCGCAGGTTTGTGATGTCACCGCACTCCACGACCAACTGCTGGAAGCAGATCACAGAGTGTCAGAAGTTCATGGCAGCTTCACAGCCCCCCTGTCTCAGCTGGAGCACGCAGCTGCTGTGAGTCTGAGACTTTATCCTTCCTGTACCTTTAGGTGCCGTCATGTCACTTGACATAAACAATACATTATCTTCAAATTGCAAATCTTCTGTAGAAACTTCAGGCTTTATTTCCAATTGATTTTTTTGCTGATGCAGTGGACCTCCTGGTATTTGCAAGGGTTAAGAACCACAACCGCCCTGCAAATAGCTGAAGTCCGTCAATTCTTGAGACCCCTTCTAAAAATTCTAACTTCCTATTTCAATAGTTCAAAGACCTTAATAAGCATTGATACACATTCCTTGTGTCCTCTTGGGTGTAAAACTGTGCCAAGGTATACCAATTTTTCAGGCTGAATTTTTTATATTTTAGATATGCACTATGAAATATTCTGTGCACTCTCAGTGTCAAATAAAAACAAAACAAAAACAAAAACATGACAGAAGGATCCAGCCAGAAACGGTGAGGTTCGCGAGGTTGCCAGCCTCCGGACCCACCATGATGGTTCCCTGATTACCCCTTTTCTATTGAATCCCACCTGTGTTCCCTGCTCCTTGTCGGATCCTTGTCTCAACTGTCTAGCTGTCTCGCATTGTCTACACTGCTACCAGCATTTGAGTTCACTGCCTTTATGCTCACCTGTGCTGCCTGAACTTCTCTGTACTCTTCGTTGTTCACCATTAAAACTACCATTATTCTCCATAACGTGTCTACCTCACCACCTAAACCCACAAAACATGACAGACATAAAGTGTTGTTGACGAGCTCACCCCACTACTGTCAGGCAGCCAGACCTCCTACGGCTGATGAGCCTGTGTCACAGAGGTCAGCAGGGAGTCTCACTGCCCACTCATTGTTGATCCTTATGAGGACATGTCTCCTGTGTGTCTTTATGAACACCTCTGACCATTAATTGTGTGTCTGTAGTCTGGAAACATAACTAGCTTCCCTATTTTACCCAGTCTGGGGTTCCTCTTTTGTGGTTCTGTGACCTGCTGGTTTAAGATGTTGCTTTGTATTATTAATTTTAACCACTTACTTCTGATAACCTAATCATGGACTGGTTCTACAAACTAGCCTTCATCTAAAAAGCCTAGAGACAAGAGTACTCTACCTTTCAAATGTAACATACTCTATCTCATCACTGCAAATAAATTAAATGTCTAACAATTTGCTGGCTCTACTTCTTTAAACCTTACTTTTTCATTGTTAAGCTTGACTCTTCACCACAGAATAAATTGGACTTTTGTAGATTATTTATTTCATGCTAACAAAATTATAAAACCTATTTACAAATCTTATTTTTTTTAATCAAATCTGGCCTTATTCCTCATACTTGTTCCCACCTTTGATTGGATCATCTTAACATCAAGTTTCTCTGTATAATACACTATTCATTTTTTAGAAAGGAAGAATAAAAATAATTACTTCATCTACCTTACTCTGTGAAAAAACTTTCTGAATTTTCATCAATGATAAGTAAGTCAGATTCAATTATAAAACATAAGATTGCTAAATCTTATGTTTTATAATTGCTGAAGTGTCTCACACACACACATACACACACACCCTCACACATACTTTCTCAAACACACTATCTTCAACAGTGAAGAAACCCCAACTTTTTCAATGCCCTGTCACCATGGAGACTCTCTGGTCCAAGGTACTCAAAGGTCTCCTTTTTGTGCTTTTACAATCTCCTTTTAATTTTTACTCAACGTTTACAGGCAACAAAACAGCTGAAACTCATTAACCCCAATATTGAAATATTATCTTACTGTTAGTTCTCTTAATTAAAAGGTGGTTTCTGTGGGGTTTGTTATTTCAACACAAGCTAGGAAATGCTGATTAATACAGCAGTTGGTGTAAAAGATTGCTGAAAGTGAGGTTGGTGACAGCCAACTGTCGTGACAGTTGCTATGTCAGTTGTTAGTGATTGCTATTATGACAATAATAAACAAGTCGAAAGCTTTGAGCCAACTCTCGCCTTGCTCTGTCCATCTTTTACACAACATAAATGTTTACAGTTGGTATGCTACAACAGGCATGGCTAATCTCTACATGAGGTGATAGCCTAATAATTAACTTATTATTAACTATAATAGATTGCTAAAGTCTACTTCCAGTGTTAATTTTCAGAACAAACTCTTCCTGAATACTGTTTTTTCTAAGTATTAGTTAATGTACAATGAAAATAACTAGATTTGAGGTACAGATAATAATATGGCGATAATAATGTTATTGGATGGCTCAATCTTCAAGATCTTTTTACTGGATTTTATCTTTTACCTCCCCTATCAATTTGACTTTGCCTTTCCAGTTACACTGACACTGATAAACTGTGTTTTTAAAGGAGATCGAGGCCATGGAGAAGGAAGTATGCAGAATGGAGAATGATGTCGCCGAGATTAAGACCCTGCTCTCTTCCCCAGAGATTTTTCCCAGCCCCACAGAGGATAATCTCAAAGTGAGCTCTCCAAACAGACATCTACACAGATAAAATTTGTGTTTTATTTTTTTCAGGAAGATATAATTTTTTTATCTGTTTTCCAACTGGTGGTTCTCATGTGCACAGATTAAGCAGAGGATCCAATCAATGAGACATACAGTAGTAGAGATTCAGAAATGCAAACTAGGCCTTTGTCTCCCCGAGAAGGCTGAGGAGACACTCACTGTGTTTAATGTGGTGGAACAGCTTCAAACTCTGTTGCTTGACCTGGACAAGGTTTGTTCACTATGCTGTCAGCTTGATTCACTTTAAAGAGTCTTACCTGAAGGTCATGTTTTATTTTTGCAGAAGGTCCCTGCCCTGTTCATTCAACAACCATCCACTCCAAATCAGGCCAAAGTGGTACCAACACTTCAAAACTCCATGTCTAGGGTATGTTGGGTAAATTAAAATGGTAAATGGCCTGTACTTATATAGAACTTTATGAAGTTCAGAGGACACACAGGGCATTACATCCAATCATTTATCTATTCACACCTATCCACACCTGTCCACACATTCACACACCTAGGATGCAGTGTGGTTTGCTGTAGAAATGTTTTCCTGGTCGTTTTTCTCTGTATGGGTGGTGTTATAGTCTGCTCCTCAATCCAGGAATGAAATCTCAAGATGTTTGTAGAAGAGTTTTTGTTTCCAGCTCAAAGAAAGCTACAGATCTTAACATGCATGTACAGACATGGCCACAAGATGTGCCAGTGATACAAGCTTTGTTACTTTTTCAGTTTCTATGCCAGTTAAACTGCTAACAGTTAACATTGTATTTAGATTACTATTATAATTACCAGATTCATTCATTGCAAAGAGCATGGTTAGCGTTATTATTGTCACTCCGTTTGGCATAAACTGATGTATAGTTATATGTCAATATACACTCACCAGCGAATTTATTAGGTACACCTTGCTGGTACTGGGTTGGACACCTTTTTGCCTTCAGAACTGCCTTAATCCTTCGTGGCATAGATTCATCAAGGTACTGGAAGCACTCATCACAGAGTCTGGTTCATATTGACATGATAGCATCATGCAGATGCTGCGTGATGCTAAAGTGGTGAAACACATTAGCATCAAGCTAATGTGATGATGTGAATCTCCCATTCCACCACACCACCAGCCTGAACCATTGATACAAGGCAGGATGGATCCATGCTTTCATGTTGTTGACGCCAAATTCTGACCCTACCATCCGAATGTCACAGCAGAAATCGAGACTCATCAGACCAGGCTACGTTTTTCCAATCTTCTATTGTCCAATTTTGGTGAGTCTGTGCGAATTGTAGCCTCACTTTCCTGTTCTTATCTGACTCTAAGAACAGAAACAGCCACTGGAGTGGCACCCAGTGTGTTCTTCTGCTGCTGTATCCTATCCACCTCAAGGTTCTACGTGTTGTGTGCTCAGAGATGTTCTTCTGCATACCTCGGTTGTAACAAGTGGTTTTTTGAATTACTGTTGCCATTCTATCAGCTCCAACCAGTCTGGCCATTCTCCGCTGACCTCTGGCATCAACAAGGCATTTGCGCCCAAAGAGCTGCCGCTCACTGGATATTTTCTCTTTTCCGGACCATTCTCTGTAAACCCTAGAGATTGTTGTGTGTGAAAATCCCAATAGATCAGCAGTTAATGAAATACTCAGTCCAGCCCGTCTGACACCAAACAACCATGCCACGTTTAAAGTCACTTACATCACCTTTCTTCCCCATTCTTATTCTCACTTTGAACTGCAGCAGATTGTCTTGGCATGTAGCATTTAGGCATGCTACATGCCTAAATGCATTGAGTTGCTGGCATGCTGATATATATATATATATATACACTGCTCAAAAAAATAAAGGGAACACTTAAACAACACAATATAACTCCAAGTAAATCAAACTTCTGTGAAATCAAACTGTCCACTTAGGAAGCAACACTGATTGACAATCAATTTCACCTGCTGTTGTGCAAATGGAATAGACAACAGGTGGAAATTATTGGCAATTAGCAAGACACACTCAATAAAGGAGTGGTTCTGCAGTTGGGACCACAGACCACTTCTCAGTACCTATGCTGTCTGGCTGATGTTTTGGTCAGTTTTGAATGTTGGTGGTGCTTTCACACTCGTGGTAGCATGAGACGGACTCCACAACCCACACAAGTGGCTCAGGTAGTGCAGCTCATCCAGGATGGCACATCAATGCGAGCTGTGGCAAGAAGATTTGCTGTGTCTGTCAGCGTAGTGTCCAGAGGCTGGAGGCGCTACCAGGAGACAGGTCAGTACACCAGGAGACGTGGAGGAGGCCGTAGGAGGGCAACAACCCAGCAGCAGGACCGCTACCTCCGCCTTTGTGAAAGAAGGAACAGGAGGAGCACTGCCAGAGCCCTGCAAAATGACCTCCAGCAGGCCACAAATGTGCATGTGTCTGCACAAACGGTTAGAAACCGACTCCATGAGGATGGTATGAGGGCCCGACGTCCACAGATGGGGGTTGTGCTCACAGCCCAACACCGTGCAGGACGCTTGGCATTTGCCAGAGAACACCAGGATTGGCAAATTCGCCACTGGCGCCTTGTGCTCTTCACAGATGAAAGCAGGTTCACACTGAGCACATGTGACAGACGTGACAGAGTCTGGAGACGCCGTGGAGAGCGGTCTGCTGCCTGCAACATCCTTCAGCATGACCGGTTTGGCAGTGGGTCAGTAATGGTGTGGGGTGGCATTTCTTTGGAGGGCCGCACAGCCCTCCATGTGCTCACCAGAGGTAGCCTGACTGCCATTAGGTACCGAGATGAGATCCTCAGACCCCTTGTGAGACCATATGCTGGTGCGGTTGGCCCTGGGTTCCTCCTAATGCAGGACAATGCTAGACCTCATGTGGCTGGAGTGTGTCAGCAGTTCCTGCAAGATGAAGGCATTGAAGCTATGGACTGGCCAGCCCGTTCCCCAGACCTGAATCCGATTGAGCACATCTGGGACATCATGTCTCGCTCCATCCACCAACGTCATGTTGCACCACAGACTGTCCAGGAGTTGGCGGATGCTTTAGTCCAGGTCTGGGAGGAGATCCCTCAGGAGACCATCCGCCACCTCATCAGGAGCATGCCCAGGCGTTGTAGGGAGGTCATACAGGCACGTGGAGGCCACACACAATACTGAGCCTCATTTTGACTTGTTTTAAGGACATTACATTAAAGTTGGATCAGCGTGTAGTGTTATTTCACTTTAATTTTGTGTGTGGCTCCAAATCCAGGCCTCCATTGGCTAATAAATTTGATTTCCATTGATGATTTTTGTGTGATTTTGTTGTCAGCACATTCAACTTTGTACAGAACAAAGTATTCAATGAGAATATTTCTTTCATTCAGATCTAGGATGTGTTATTTGAGTGTTCCCTTTATTTTTTTGAGCAGTGTATATATACTGTATATATATATATATATATATATATATATATATATATGAGAAATGTATCATTCTCACATTTAGCTTATACAGACCTATCATTGGACTTAATTTACTTGATTTACCTGTTTCAAAATGAGCTTCATGTAGCACCGAGGATTAAATATAATTTCTTAATGTAGTGTAGTTAATTATTTTTACGTCTTTCATACTGCTGCTAATTGATATGTATTACTGGATTGGACAGCACCTATTAGTCGCTATGTGATGAATTGTGTCCAGAAAACCATTCTATTCCAATGCAGGACGAGCAGAAATCTGTCACAAAAATATTAGTAGCAGCATATTTTATTATCAGATATATCTATTAAATATGATATAATATAAAGTTGAGTAAACTGTTTGCTACATAAATTCTCCATGATACAAATCTATCAACAGTTTGGTTCCTGTTAGTTCTGTCAAAATGCAAGAAAGGGCAAATTTCTCTTATATTGATTAATAGTTTTATTTTAACCCTCTGGTGCATGAATTATGAATCCCTGAGTCAAGATTTTTTTTAAATGTGTTTTTACTCTTCTTAGGGCATGAAAAAACAAATATGAACTTTTTTTTCCAAAAATGTTATTTTTCCAGGAAGTTACAGAAATGTCCACTACAGTGGACTACATGCGCTTCAGCACTCAACATAGAACAGTATGAACTTAACTGAAGAATAATTTCATCTGAGTTTGATCATAAATCCATGACCTCATATTCCATTGTGGGCTTTGAAAAGCACTTGAACATGCTTTCATACACTCTAACATTCTATAGCCCTTCTGTTAATCCAAACCAAGAGAACAATCTTCATCAAACAACTCCTCTTCTAACTTCTCTCCTAACTCATTTTCCTAACTCGTAGGCTACATGAAAATTGGCAAAGCATCCAGGGCACAGTCCCACATGGCACTGCATGCAGATGTATTTGGTCTTCCTTGTGCATGCAGTATCGTGGCATCTGTTTGCATTTTTGACTTGAGTGAGCTCAGGCCAGTGATTTCCTGCGCTGAACCTGACCTCCCTGGGTACTTTGGTCACTGCTCTGCACTTTGCTGGAGGTGGGGCTCCACTGGGTCTTCCTTTTCTTTTTTGCTGACCAGAGCCAGAATTGATCAGTGCACGGGCCACAGAAGCTTTGAAGATACCCAGACATCAGGTAGAGTCGCCAGGCATTTACAACCGTCACATCCAAAAAATGAAAGAACACTCTGATGTACCACCGCTTGTTTCTACGTCTGTGGGGATACATTGCCACACACTGGTCAACGAGATCCACCCCACCCATGTGTTGGTTATAAAGGGCCACCGAGTAGGGTCTTTGGACACTGATCTTGGCTTGGCTTGACCAGTACATCCGTGTCCTAGGATACCGAATGTACCCCATGACCATGTTGATCCCTAGAAAAATTTGCATTTCTTTGCTTGTCACTGCCAGATTTTCTTTCCCTTTCTGCAGCACATACATGTTGGTGTTATGCACTATCACATCAATGAGATCTAAGGGAAACAAATACCTAAAGAAATCAATTGGTTCTCTTCCATCAACATTTACTCTCCTTTCTCCTAGAAAAGGTGGAAAGTCTCCATCAAAGTTATTGTCTTGGACTTTCCAGACATATTTGCGGGGTTGAGTGCAGGTATGGCCCTTGTGAACATTTCTCTGAGCAGGTACCATGTGGACATTTTCCTCAGCTCCCTCATCTTGCTGACCTCCATCTGCATCCTGTCCTTCATCATCCTGGCCCTCATCATCTTGACTTTCAGCATCCTGACTTTCTGCATCTCCTTCATCATCCGTATCTCCAATATTTCTAGTGTTCTCTGGCAGCCATTCCTCATCACTGCTGTCACTATACTCGTCATCAGAGGAGTCAGAGGGAATTTCCTCAACTATTCTATAGTGTTCCTTATTCTTTGCTGCACTTGTGGTCTAAAAGTATGAGAAAATTATAATTTTACTAACACAAACTACAAATGATCTGAATAAAAAATTATATTTTTAAAACTAACATAGATATACTCAAAATGAATTTAATTGCAAGCAAAACAGTTATAATGAAAGATAAATCAACTACATGACTCATGTTAAAAATATAGTCAGCAATGCATGATGTCCACTGTGTTGGACACATGGTTAATCGCAATTTCCTACTTACATGAAATAAAATTTTCCAAACTAAGTTAATAATATTGTTACCTAGATGCTCCTGCATGTCAGCATATTTTTTTTACCTCTAGGATTCTCCGAGAATAGAAGGATTGAGAGGATATTCCAGGAGTGGTCATTGACTGTGTCTGTCTGCCGGCCATCTTGGACTCCGATGACATTAACTTGTAGTTACAACAACTTGCCACTGAATTAACCTCAGTGGAGGGGAGCAGTAGAGAGCATTCTAAGGACTGATATGCAATACCACCGTAGAAGCCACTGCATTTAGGAGGCAATGACTTCTAAACAGCTGTCCACTGTAGTGACCGCTATGCACCAGATTAAATATGCTGTAGGCATAGGCGTAAATCCCGGGGGAATAGGGGGTACGGACCCCCCAATATTGGAAAAGTCTAGAATTGTCCCCCCCAAAAAAATCATTAAATGAATGTTGGATCATAATTCATGTATGAAATTATCCTCATTAGTTGTGCTGCGCATTACAGTCTAATTAACTTCTGAGCCTTTATTTATTTCCTCAAGCTAAACTGCCGGCCGGCTCCTCTGTTTAGACTATAAATGGAAACAGCATTGCATTCTCTTTAATTTTTTATGTTCTTTATCATGTATTGGAGACTGGAATTAGTGGCGCCATTTCAACCAACAGTTTTGAATGCGCTTCTGAATCAGATGCGCTCCAAAGCTTGCTGTCCATAACTCTTCAACATCCTGTCAGCTCCCTGTCAGGCAGACGCATTTAGTTCAGTGTCCATGAGATGATATTTTTTATTGATTGATTTTAGTTACCTCTGCGATGAACTCTTTGCGTAAAAACTTTGCGTAATGTCTGCCCATGTGTACCAGTCAAAGGTGTGAATTTAAACTTGTCAAAATGAAGGACAGGTTTCAAATTTGTCCGTCTTTTAAAAAAAAAAAAGGTAAAATATGGGAAAATATTTTGTTAATGCGACCCCTGGGTTTGATGCTTCTTGGGTTAAATAACACTGAATGGAGTCAGATTTCAGTGTATTTAGGTAACTTTAGGGGTTTTCTAGTTTTTTATTGTCAACAAAAAAAGTTTGCAATTTTCATGACAGGTATAAAGTGTACATTTACGCAAATTTTCACGGCACTCTAATTTTATATATGTCGACATGTGCATAAAATATGGCGCTGCACATTTCTTGTGCATATGCATATTTTAAATGAGATGATGATGAACTGCTCAGAGCTTTATTAAAAGCCTGGGAAATTGATTTAGAACCTAACCCTACTTTAAATGTCTCCACAAGTCCCTCTGTAACCTGCTGTGTTCCTTGGTCTTCATGATGATATTTGTTCTCTAATGTTCTTGAACATACTTCAGAGATTTTCTTGGAAAAAAAACACATAGCTGGAATGTTTACTGATTAGCTGGGTCCTGAAGAAAGTTTGTTGCACTAGCTGTTATTTCAGGTCATCAAATTACGCACTGAATCCAAGTGTAACTCATACTTTCCAGATTTTTCTTTGTCAAAGTTTTTGAAAACCATGTAGGAATTTTTACTTCAGAATTCTTTACCGCTTAGTGTTGATTTTGTCACATAAAATTCCAACAAATGCATCAAAGTTTGTAATTGAAAGGAGAGGGAAGAGGAAAAAAATGATTGTGAGATACAGATAATAAATCATTGCAGCTGTTCATTTAGGAAACTGTTCATCTTCTATGGCATTAGTAGCTTAGTTTTCCTGGTTTGCTTTTGACCCTAAGCCCCCCCTTCTGTCTGACTCTTCATAAGAGCATGTCTCCATGTCAGCAGCATGGTGAGCTCCCTGTTGAAGAAACTACAGAGAATAAAGGCAGTGAGGAGCTGATCATGGAGGATGATGGAGGAAGTGTATTTTGGTGGCTCTGGGAATCTTTCCTAGGAGTTTCACCTGAGGTAAAGAAGATCAAGGGCTACAGTTGAAACTCTCACACTATTTCTCTGTACTACTGAACTCTTTGGTTAACTTCTTCTCACGTTGGTGTTCTTTGTCAACTGAAGGTCAGCTGCCACATTGAATATGGGCTAGACGTAGCATAGACAAGGCTGTATGTTTAGGAAAAATAATTAAGAAGTGAGTGAAAACAAACTTGATAAACAGATGAGAGCTCACACAATACTCCCAACTGTCCTTCCTCTGAAAGCTGCATGATTAAACTGTGTTCTGGGTTTCTTTGCTCTCTTTGTTACTTTCACCTCCTTAACCTGTTCCAAAATCTGCACTGACATTAATTCCTTCATTCATTGCTTGTACATCTCTTCTGTCGCTGCTGTTTTCAGTTGCATTGTTTGATGCATGCTGCACATGCATCAGTTCTTTTTTCTTCCACTAGATAGCACTGTCAGACAGGGATTGTAATTTGTTCAACTGACATTCGATGAAGGTATGGTGAAACCTATTTTTTTTTCTCTTGGTGTTAGGAAGCAGAGCTTGTTGTCTCAGAGGAGAAGGAAGCGGTGACTGGCCTAGGTGCTGATCAGACTGCAGAGGATGGAAAGGTAACACTAGAACATTCTTTGTCCTTCTGACTGGTTTCAACAGGATACATGCAGTCATCAAAACTGACCGATTATGTTTACAACATGACTACAATAAATAGAGATGCACCGAGAATTCAGAGTTCAGCTTGATCAGTTTAGACCAGTCCACTACTGGACTATGAAGGCTGAAAATTTGCTATGGTTTGAGCTTCTAATCTCTGTCATTGTTGACAGACTTTCTGCCCTGTTACAAGTGCCCTTAAGACATAGGTGAAGAGACAGACTCGGCAGGAAACCCCTTTAAGCTGATTTGCAAATACATGAACTGGTGTTGTTGCTCGAGTGTGTGATGTTGCCATTACAGATAGTTTGTGAAGCCAACTGACTGAACTGTTTAAACTCATTTTTATTTCAGATCGTATGTAGATGTCCTTAAAGGGCCATTTGTGGCAGAATGCATAGACAAAACTACTCATTAATGAACTTGTCATGGGGTGTGGTGTGTTGAGGTGGTGAGGCAGACGCTGTAGACCCAGGATGTGGTAAATTAATGGTTTTAATGATGAATGTCCAGCAAAACACAGTCCAAAATAACGGGCAGCACGGCCGAGCGGAAACCAGGGCTCGACACCGGTAGCAACCGTAAAAAGGAATGGACAACGGAACAACACGAACGCACATTAGACGAGGACCCGACGAGGAACAAAGAACACAGGTGGAGTTAAATACACGGGAGGGTAATCACAGAGACGAGACACACCTGGGAACAATCAAGGGGAGGACAGGACAACGAAGAGACGCAAGGACACAAAAAACTCTAAATGAACACAGAAAACACAGATCCTGACAGTACCCCCCCCCCTCAAGGGCGGCTACCAGACGCCCAAAAAAAAAACCACAACAAGGGTGGGCGGAGGGGCGCCGGATGGGGGGCCAGAGTCCAGAAAAAACAAAAACACAACAAGGGTGGGCGGAGGGGCGCTGGACGGGGGGCCAGAGTCCAGAAAAACAAAAAGCTACCCACCATCGTGGGCGGAATCACAAGAAGGGCCAAGAGTCCATAAACAAACAAAAAACTACCCACAGGGTGGGCGGAGGCAAAGGAGGCGGGAACCACGGAGGTGGTCCGGCGGTCGTCCGCGGCGGCGGGAACCACGGAGGCGGTCCGGCGGCCGTCCGCGGCGCTGGAGGCGGGAACCACGGAGGCGGTCCGGCGGCCGTCCGCGGCGCTGGAGGCGGGAACCACGGAGGCGGTCCGGCGGCCGTCCGCGGCGCTGGAGGCGGGAACCACGGAGACGGGAACCACGGAGGCGGGAACCACGGAGGCGGGAACCACGGAGGCGGGAACCATGGAGGCAGCCCGGCGGCCGTCCGCGGCGCTGGAGGCGGGAACCACGGAGGCGGTCCGGCGGCCGTCCGCGGCGCTGGAGGCGGGAACCACGGAGGCCGTCCGGCGGCCGTCCGCGGCGCTGGAGGCGGAAACCACGGAGGCCGTCCGGCGGCCGTCCGCGGCGCTGGAGGTGGCGATGAGTCCCGGGGGCCGCCCACAGACGGCGACGACGAGCCCCCCGAGGCAGGGTCTCTGGTGGAGCACAGGGGGTCTCGGTCGGAACGCTGGGGGTCTCGGTCTCGGGTGGAACGCAGGGAGTCTCGGTCTCGGGTGGAACGCAGGGAGTCTCGGTCTCGGGTGGAACACTGGGGGTCTCGGTCTCGGGTGGAACACTGGGGGTCTCGGTCTCGGGTGGAACACTGGGGGTCTCGGTCTCGGGTGGAACGCAGGGAGTCTCGGTCTCGGGTGGAACGCAGGGAGTCTCGGTCTCGGGTGGAACGCAGGGAGTCTCGGTCTCGGGTGGAACGCTGGAGGTCAGGGTCTCGGGTGGAACGCAGGAGGTCAGGGTCTCAGGAGGAACGCAGGAGGTCAGGGTCTCAGGAGGAACGCAGGAGGTCAGGGTCTCAGGAGGAACGCAGGAGGTCAGGGTCTCAGGAGGAACGCAGAAGGTCAGGGTCTCAGGAGGAACGCTGGAGGTCAGGGTCTCAGGAGGAACGCAGAGAGTCTGAGTCGGAACGCAGGGAGTCTCGGAAGGAACGCTGGGGGTCTCGGAAGGAACACAGGGAGTCTCGGTAGGAACACAGGGAGTCTCGGTAGGAACACAGGGAGTCTCAGTCTCGGGTGCGCCGGCTGGAACGCCGGCTGATTCGGCCTCGGGTGCGCCGGCTGGAACGCCGGCTGATTCGGCCTCGGGTGCGCCGGCTGGAACGCCGGCAGAAACGGCCTCGGGTGCGCCGGCTGGAACGCCGGCAGAAACGGCCTCGGGTGCGCCGGCTGGAACGCCGGCAGAAACGGCCTCGGGTGCGCCGGCTGGAACGGCCTCGGGTGCGCCGGCTGGAACGGCCTCGGGTGCGCCGGCTGAAACGCCGGCAGAAACGGCCTCGGGTGCGCCGGCTGAAGGTGCTGGTCCCGGAACTGGAGCAGGATCCGGGCTGGCGGAGAAACTGTGCGGCTTGGGAGGCAGAGGTTCGCCAGCCATGACGGCTAGAGCCGCCATACGCTCCCACTCTGCCTCCCTCTGCAACTCCACCAACCCCGGGTGCGGAAAACGAGGAACCCAGTAGTCCAGCAAGAGTCCCAAGCGGATGGCGAAACCGAGGCGTCGGCCGGCAGCGTACGGCTTGGCCATTGCTTCCTCGTACTCCCTGATCGTGTCCGTCAGCTCCTTAAACTCCTCCGGGTCCATGGTGAAAAGAAAGCGTGCCTCACCGTACTTTCTGGTCGGGTCCTTCTGTCATGGGGTGTGGTGTGTTGAGGTGGTGAGGCAGACGCTGTAGACCCAGGATGTGGTAAATTAATGGTTTTAATGATGAATGTCCAGCAAAACACAGTCCAAAATAACGGGCAGCACGGCCGAGCGGAAACCAGGGCTCGACACCGGTAGCAACCGTAAAAAGGAATGGACAACGGAACAACACGAACGCACATTAGACGAGGACCTGTCAGATACTGTGGAGGGATGTCAGCTCTTCTACTATGTGTGTGTTCAGATTTAGTCAGTCCAAGTATTATAGAATTTGAACTACTATGATCAAACATCGTCTATAAAGAGAAACAAAACAATAAAATAGGATGCTAACACTGAAAGCAGCTGGGAACTCAAGCATCATTCGCAGCTAATGGTAAATGACCTGTACCTGTATAGTGTTTTATCAAGTCCAGAGGACCCCAAAGCGCTTCACATTACCTTCAGTCACTCACGCATTCATGCACACATTCACACGCTGATGGTGGTAAGCTACTGGATTGTAGCCACAGCTGCATTCATCGACACCATCAGGCCCTCTGACCACCACAAGCCAGCAAAGCCAGTGAAGTGTCTTGCCCAAGGACACAACGACAGATGGAACCGGCAATCCACCATTTACAGAATAAGAATCAACCACTGTCGCCACCATTACCACTGGTTAGCCTGTTGTGGTATTCTCACAGTGCATATGTGTAACTTTTCTGTCACCTGGTTCCGAAAAAAGAGATAGAAAGCAATTTTATAAGAGTTCTAGGTGCAAAAACATATGTTTCCTTCAACATGCTCTAAAATATTCAGATCTGCCAACTATAAACGCCATTGACTTAGAATGTGCACTTCTATGATACAAAGACCACCTCAAGATGACAGCTATCATGTGTCTTCCTTTAGAATCCTGAAATAACAGCTTTGTGAGTTCTGAGTGAGAGGTTCAATGACTCAGGCTGAGGAGTTTCACAAATCCTTTGTACATGCAAAAAGCCACAAAAGGTCAGTTCCATAATTTTGCCACCATCTGTAGCAGTGTTAAGACGTCTGACTCTTCTGTCTCGCTGCACCAAAGAACACCAAATAACAAGACGAAGGGCACTTTCAGACTGACCCCAGTCCTCTGGGGATAATATGTACTTGAACGTCATAGGTGTTACTCGCAAAAGAAAACCTTACTGCTTAGACATCAAACTAGTACTGCTATGTTTCCAATGCATGTAAGTACACTTTTGCTGGGGGTTTTTTACAGCTGAATTTTTATTTATGGTCTAGATGAAAACAAGACTGCACAATAACCTTGCAAAGTTATAAAATCCTATCTTAAAGCCCCCCCAAGCCTTTTACCACCTAGTTGATGTTTCTCCGTGGTCCTTTAAGCACTGCAGCCTCACCAAGGCTACCGTAATTTTGGAGCCAGATACCTTTTTTTATTTAAGCCCATGAACAACCATTTAATTTGTGGAAGCATTTTACCTTTTAAAACCACACACAATTGACAACTGATATCAAAAAGCAAGACAAAACTTTATATGAAAAAAATTAACAGGATCACACTCATTTTTTATTCAAAAATATTTTCAAAAGATAAAACTGATCATTCACTTTTGGATTTAACTTTTTCTTGCTGGTTTAATCAACTTCTTAACTAGGTTCAAGAAACCTTAAAGAGACCTTGGTTATATAAACATGTAAACAGGGTTCTTTTTGCACCCTGGGATGAAGCAGCTTTTACAATCTAGCCTCCAGTTGAAGCATCTACTGTCCCCAAAGGGAGACAATACATGCTAGAATGGATGCCGCATAGATGTAAATGTTGTCATCAAACACCACAAACTACTCAACTAACGATTCACTCCAGCTGCTGCCACATCCGCCTCCAACTTGTAAAGGCGAGCAGCTTGGGGCTTTTTTTTTGTTGTTTTTTTAAAATATGAACTTTAAAAAAAAAAGAACAGATGACTTTCTGTTTCTCTGGGCTCTGGGTCTTGTGCTCCTTCAACCTGTTGGAGATCTTTGTGAATTTAGTTCAGATGCAAGCAGGAGTCAGAGGTTTTGAGAGATTTATAGAACTGCCAAATCACTGTAATGATCTCCCACTGTGCAAGTATCTGTCATAGGTCAAAGCTGAAAAAAAGTAAGGTAAAAAAACATATTTAAAACAACACACTTTGTAGTAGATTTAGATGTATTGATACTTCTTTTCATTTATTTTGCACAAAGTTTTTGGTAACTTTGCAACAATACTGAAATCTTTATTCACAGTGCCAGGTAGAATTTATAGAACCGGTAAGTTGTTACATTTTGTCAGATTGCAAACACAAACTTTGATGTATTTCATTGTTATTAAATGTGATTGACCAACACGATATATTGCATAGCTGTGAAGTGAGAGAAAAAAGGATACATGATCAACAGGAAATTAATATAATATGCCACATACTAAGACAGGGCAAGCACTCTTAGTGTCCCAGAAGTTATATATTTTAACTCCATTTCGTTAATGTTTTCATCACGTGCTATGTATACTCATTTGATCTTTTTTTCATATTACTGATATGTAAAGTTTAACCTGTTTTCACACATATATTTGCTAATGAGTTGATAGAAGGCAAAACAGTTCAATAAGATATGCATGTATTTATTTAACATTTACAGTTTTTAGGAGCAGATGTATTATTGCAGGTTTTAATACATTATCTAACTCTTTCCTCGCTCTGCATGTCATCCACTCCATCTGTCTCTCTTTCTCTTCTCCTGCCTCATCATGCACTCTCGCCCCCTCTTTTTCCTCTGTGTCTACCAACCAGACGCTCTCAATATAGCCCCGCTCATAAACACAAAGAGAGACGGAGGCAGAGATGGAGAGACGGTAATAAAAACGAGAGCGGGACAGGCGAGAGACTGAGATTGGGGGTGAATGAGTAGGAGGAGAGCAGCAGGAAGGAGAGGACAGGCTCATGTATCGCAGCCTACGTGTGTGCATATCAGCATGTATGATTGAAAGAGCAAGAATGGAGGCGGAGCAGGCAAACCAAGCAGGATGGTGAAGTCAATGAGCAAGACAGTTGGAGAGAGAGAAATGAAAAGGAAAGGGAAAAATGCAAGAAATGATGCAAGACAGCAGGAGAAAGGAAGCTGAGAAAATTAGAGGCTATGATAAAGTGAAGGAAGGAAGAATGAATCAGAAACAGAAGCGATTGAACTGAAGGCCGCACTGTTCTACTTTTTGTGAATAATGAATATTCTCGGAGCATGGGTCTGCAACCTGCGGCTCCAGGGCCACGTGTTTTGGCCCCTCCACCACGGCTCTTATAAAACCTTTGTTGGTAACATTACATAGGTAATAAAAAAGTAAAGCAAATAAAACCATAAAGATGACATTTCAAATTACATAAGTTTTCTTCTTCCTCCTCTTAACCTGGTCCCTTCCTGTGAAGTCAGCAGTCCACAGGAAGCTAGTTACAGGAAGTGAAGTAGCACTTCCTCCTTTTGCTCCTGCAACACAAGTAAGATTAGTTTACAAACTAAGTACATTGCAGAAATTAATGTTTCTAAATAAATACAATGTTAACGTAACAAAACTTGTCAGAGTTGATTTAGACCAAGACATTATCTTGAATAATCTGTAAAAGTGAAAAAAAACATAAATGTAGCTAAACAAAAATGTTAACTGAAAAACCTTTATTAAATGTGTTCTCATCCGCTTGACAAAAAGCTTTTAAGAGTAAGCTAATGTTATTTTTTAGCTTCAAACAATGTAAAAATAAATGTAAATTTATTTGAATTTTCTTAGCCACAAAATAAATCAGTTAATATATGTTAATAGGATATATGTTTTCATATAGGTCCAGACAAATATTATTTAGTAGCAGAAGGGGCAAAAGTGACTCTTTGAATTGAGAATTTGCTGACAATGCAGTAGATAAGAAACATTCCTTAATTACAATACACTCTAACTGGAATTGATGGATGTACAAACATCTCAGAGTATTTAAGTTTTAAAGCTTAACACCATTCATGTAAAAACAGTATAGCTGTGTCTTTTCAGCCACACAGAAAGTTGTCTGCCTGTATGTGTCATGTGAATGTAAGTCTTTATTTAGCAGATTGCCTCCAACTTCCCATTAACCTTGAGCACACAGGCTTGTAAGACAGAAATGTGTGAATGGCTGGCAGAGAGAGAGAAAGATTGAGGCTGTGAGAAAGAGAGAGAGAGAGAGAGAGAGAGAGAGAGAGAGAGAGAGAGAGAGAGAGAGAGAGAGAGAACACAACATTGTAATTACCGGCTACATGCTGGCTGGCAATCATAGCCACTCTCCTCCTCACTTGTGTTTCTTCCCTTCTCCTACCTCCATCCTCATCTTCTGCAGACCTCCGACGTCTTTTCCACTCTCCCTCTCTCTTCTTTTCTGTTGCACTTGCTGGGGGTCTGAACAGGCCTCTGCAGGCAGGGTGCAGCTTTTTGCATGGGTACCTGCTGAGCAGCCATCGATGTAGATGTACACTTTAGTTATCGAACATCCACTTTCTGCTTTGCAGAAAATTGCACAGACTGAGGATGGGAGCTTGGAATAATTACAGCCATCACCATCCCTGTGTATGTAGATGATGCATCAGCCCCATGGTGGTCTTTGTCTCCTGCAGGTATGCATAATGCTTGCTCGGCTAATGGCTCCATTAGGGCACTGTCATGTCAGGAAAGAAAGCTTGGAAGCTGCATACTTTTAGACTTTCCAAGTTATGTAGTTACTGTCATCACAATGTGTGCTTGTTATGGTAGTCCTTTTTTTTTCTTTTAACACTTTAAATTTCTAACACGTTCATCATTAATTAAACTGAAAAAACTTCACACATTGGTGGGGTAAAACAGCAACTAGTGTTGTTCCAGTCTCTAAATCTTTGGATTCTTCCTGATTTTTCTTGACTTGGTCTTTTTATCAAGCACTGCAACTCCTGAAATATCCTGTTTTTATGACTACCTGCTAGCTGAATGGACATTGTAGAGGATCTACTCTGCTTTTACAGCAGCACTGTTGGTAGAAAGATATTTTCTTGCCAGGTTTTCAGACAAACACATCTACCCAGACAAAATAGTTTGGAGCATCACTTGCAGTTGAGAGGCTTTTAAAGCTGTGACTAATACTCTCATCACACTATTGCAGATCTGCCTTGAATTTGGATAGCATAGGACATTTGCTGCCTTATGTAAATAATGCTACAACAGCACCTTGTTACACATCTGATTTTGCAGCAAAAACCCACAGATCACCAGCAAAGAAAGTCTATTTACTTTATCATACATGTAAAAAAATTCCTAACCTAAAAAAAAACTGCACAAAAACCCTAATGCTTAAAGATGTACTAGTAAAGATTGACTGAACTCTGCATGTTAAACGCTTGAAGCAGTGCTAACTAATGGTAGCCTGGCCTATTTTCAAATTAATTCAGCTAAGAATTATGTGAACACTTGGAGGCACTGAGAGTATTGAACTTTCATTCTCAGATGCTTAGTTAATTGGTAATTATTTAAAATGAAATGGCAAAAGTAACACACTGTCCCAAAGAAGCTGGGTACTCTGAATTTTATCTACTTTATCCCAATCCAAACACTCTACACTAAACAGGCAACACATCAAAGTGACACATTTTGTTACATTGACATGGTTTTTTGCCATGCAAATATATTGCACTAGATGTGAAACAGTTTAAAAACAATTCAAAATAAAGTTTTACAAGGTTAGCCACTTAGTTAAAAAGGCATTTTCCAACTTCTTGTTTTTGTTTAAGCTTTGTTACGTATACATTCAAATTAAAATGTGATTCGAGAAAGTGATTCACAAAAATCATACATTCTCTAACCAAGCTGTTTAATGATGACAAATAACTTCAAAGCTAGAGTAACAGATTGCTTTGAGTGCTTACCTGGGCGTGGTTTGAACTCCCACAGCTCTTGAGTGCAACATTATATCTTAAAGAGTTTCTGTTGCTCTGTAACAATTCTTTTGGCTAAGAATTGTATAAGGTTTGCTTTTGGTGCCTTATTGACAAAGGTCTTAACAAACATAAGGCCACTGCAGGTATGCAGGATAAGCCAGAAGGAGTCTGCTGTATATCTGCTCTAAGTAAAGTTTGATCCTAGATCCACCGCCTTGTGCTGTTCTGAGGTATTCAACTATTCATGAGTGCAGGAGCCTCCTGCTCCCCCTCTCTGAAAATGTGAGCTGAGACAGACGGTTAGCAGGGGGAGAGAAGGATGCTGCTGCGTTTTTTGCTGCAGAGTTTGGAGCTAGAGAAGGACAAGTTTCTCTCTGCAGCTGCAGCAGAGGTTAGAAACATCAACTCTCTGTGTGGTGTCAGACAGAATCAGCAGCAGAGAAATCTCAGAGGACAGATCAGGGGATATACTGCACTGCAAGTGCTCTCACAACAAACTGTGAATCACCTGAGAGTGTTAATGAGGTTATCATGTCTGTGTTGGTTCTGCTCTGGGAAAAGCTAGGGATTAAACTGTACTTTTATAGCTTTAGATTCACTGTAATCTACACCATGGAGAGGAGGGAAATCAGGTAATAGTCTCAGACTGTTATTTTGCTGGTTATTGTACAAGTTGGGTTACCAACACCAGTTAAAACAGTTAAACCCAAATTCTTTGCATTGGAACAAGGGCAATGTTTAGGCCACCCCACCCCTTATTTATCCATATTCAGCCAGCAAGATTAAACATTTTCAATGATGGAAGGATGAGTTTTCCGTTTAGTAACATTAGTTTTGGTTTCAAATGAATGTTAAACTAAAATTTCATTTTGGATCAAATGACACTGCAGTTTTAGGACTAATCAACTGCAGTGTGTTTGACTGGACAAACTTGTAACAAAAGTAGTGGGTCACAGCTGAGTTAACCAAATTAGTTTAGTTTTGTGATTTATGATTTGGCTTCATAAGAATATGTTCACAATGAGAACAAAGATTCCCAACTCATTCCTGGATGTGAAAAACTGCTCTAATAAACCTGTCAGAACAGATTAATGTCATTAATCTAAATGAATTATTTTATTTTGTTCACTGGTCAAGTGATCATAGATCATAGTAGTGGGTCACAGCTCCTTGTTTATCTGAGTCACTGTTATCCTAAATGCTTGAGTAGAAGGCAGTTGGAGCTTCTCCTTTGTTTCTGCATCATATTCCCAAAGTGGATGAGGGAGTGTAAAGTAGATGGCTGAAAGAAATAACCACATTACAAACACATGGCGCAACAAAGAAAAGCTAACTCTTAAGGTCAAGAGGCAGCTTTTCTTAAATCACACATTGGTTTAGAAAGAGAAACAATTTGAACAAAACAGAGGACTGGAGGGATTCATCTGACTGTTCCAACTATGTCTCCCCGACTCTGTTATGGTTGGATCAGTTATTTTTGAATCTGTAATAATATGTACATAATTGTACAGAGAAAATTTCTTCAATCATTACTTTTATTAAATGTTTTAAAACTTCCATTGGTGAGCTATAGGTGCCACGTCTGTCATAAAGCTGACTACATGCAGTTGGGTTATCTAAGCCCAACTGTATGCTAACTGGGTTTACATGAAACCCAGCTAGCATACAGTTTTGCTAGCTAGGTTTTATGTAAATAAATGAGTCCAGATTGGGAAAAGAGCATCTGGTGATTACATTTTTTTTTTCCTTTCTGAAGCGTTTCCTTACTTCGCATAAATTTGTACAGTATGTAGTGATATTTTACATTTACATTTGATTAAAAACCTTACTAAGGATTAAAGACAGATGAAAAAAGCAGTAACCGACAGAAAACTGGCTGAGCTGACAACATAACACTGATTGTTATAATGTGCTAAACTATAAAGTGGGGCAGAGAAGTGGAGCTGTAAGTATGAATTTTACTGCAACAGAGATGTAGCAAAAGTTAGATTTCTATCCTGAAGCCTTAAAGTTAACTCTAAAACAAACCCCCACAAACAGCAGGAATCCTGCCTCCACCTACGCGAATGCACAAACAGAAAGCCAATAAGTAAAAAAAAAAAGAACCATGAGTTTTCCAATAAACTTAAGTGTCAGAGGTCCCCACTCAGGCACATTTGACATTTGAATACAAACAGTGAAATATTCTACTTCTTCCACACACACATTGCAATTTGCTGTCCCACCCAGTACATGTATAAACAGGAATATGTTGTTTCTGAGGCCGAATGAACTTACATAAACTCTGATGTGTCCTGAGCCTCAAACTCACTGTGTGATTGTTGATGCTGTGATGACAAATTTAATGAAGCATTTACTGAAAAGAGAAAAGGTTCTTTGCACACTTCTCAAATACAACAAAAACATTTGGTTCTTGGAGATTGGCAGTGTCTGTCTTTTTTCTTGACAAAACTCTGAGTTCTAGAAGACTACAAAGGCTTGTTTGCCTGAGGTTTATTTTTACATGAGTTCTACTCTCTATAATTTGATTAATCTGAGGTCTCCTCTTTGCCAACGACTGGAAACAGACCAAAACTGTACAGTTCAGGAAGAACTTGAGAACTAGAAGGTCTCCTGCAGGATTCAAACGCAGAGTACTGATGGAACATCACTGATCAGAATAAAAAACAGTTTCAAATAACTGAAATCTACATCTGCCCAGATGGACTAGTCAGGTAACCTTTGGAGGTCAAATACAGTACGACACAGTGACAAAAATGATGTTTAGAGACGTCATAGTGAGGATAAGAAAACTTTTCAAATAAGAACACTTGCCAACTGACTGATGCATGTAAGCTTTTTATTGCAATTAAAGAATTTGAGAAAAAGTTTAAGATCATCATGTCACTTGTAATTAGTATTCATTTGACCTCCTTTCTTTGTTTCACTTAAACATTTGCACCTTTAAACAGTCTAAAAACATTTATGTAATAGATCTTACTATCCATGACAAACTGAACAGAAAAGGCACTTAGATCATGCAACAGAAAAAGCGAAGTCAGTCTTATGTCAGCCAGTGATGAAGGTAAACAAGCAGTGAAATATAAGTAAAAACACGCTTTATTTTGCTGTGTTATCCACAGAGGAGCTACTCACAGCTGAATAATGCTATCTGTCACAATGATTTATGTTGTTACCGTGTGTGTATGAACACGCTTGTGGTTGACCCTTTGTCCATATTTGTAGATGTGCGCCGATTCTACAGTGTGTGCGCAAGTGATTGTTTGTGTGTGAGACTGTGTCAGAGGAAATGAGGTGACCTGCTGCAAGCGACCACGTTCTGACAGAGTGCCTCGTCAGATGTCTGGGGACAGTCGGCCAATCGGATCTCTTGTCTGTCTGCAGGGCTAAATGAACACAAACAACAGCCATGTGAGCGGAGACATGCAGTAAGGATAAAAGAAAAAAGAACACACACAAGAGCTGTGTGAGCCCATGGAACACACTGTGACTAATGTGCACACGCACACGCACACACATCCACAGCATTTGAATCAATTCACTGCCATCAGTCTATCTACGCTGTGTGAGTGCGTGGGGGTGCACGTACGTGTGTGTATGTCTGTGAACATCAAAAAGATTCCTTAAGCAAGTCCTCTGTAATCCATGTCTGTTGAAATATATTTATTCAAATTATGCCCTTAAAGCATTTGGAAACACTGGATAGGCATCATTTACACTCAAGCATGTTGCAGGTAGGCGGAATCTGAAGATTTTTTAAATGCCACATCAGCTGGCATACACACCGGATGTCCCACTCAGATCTAGCAGTGAGAGAGC
This sequence comes from Xiphophorus hellerii, assembly GCF_003331165.1. Lineage (NCBI taxonomy): Eukaryota > Metazoa > Chordata > Actinopteri > Cyprinodontiformes > Poeciliidae > Xiphophorus > Xiphophorus hellerii. The sequence goes on from NC_045690.1 coordinate 7,939,426, forward strand.
TAACGCCTACCTCAACCATATGGCTGATACAAAAAATGGAAACTATTCTGAATTAATGACTAGAGTCAGTCAATCTTTAGGAAACTGAATTTGGGGAAGCAAGCATTTGTTTTTCTGTTGCATGTGTGCCTTGTCAAGTAGCTGAAGTTGACATTTGTTTCCATCAATTTAAAAGATAAACATAACTCTCACTGCTTCTCATAACTTCTGGCCATAGTGTTTGCTAGTTATGCTGAAATGAGCTCAACCACACTTTGGATTAGTGCCCAGCACAAACTATTACTGAGACTACACTAAAACTGTCTTCCAATGGCAGTTACACATAGTATATTTCCTCCTCTTTCAAATTATTGCATGAGATGTAAAATAGAAGTTGATTAAATACATCAATATTGCTTTTCAATACAACAAAATGGAACTGGTGTTGACTGAGAAATAATGCAGCTAAATTTAAATATAGCGCAGCTGGATGTCCCCCCAAGTTTCTCGAAGATGTGTATCCTTTTCCTAAAAAGGCTTCCTCAGTTCTGATTAGGGATGGAAAGTTTGTGTCATGATCATTGGTTGTTTGAGTTATTTGGGTTCCTTTGTATACAATTTGAAAGAAATCAGGTGAGGTTGTGTTGGCTTCTTTGTAAAATACCTCCTAAGCACGCTTCTTTTGGAGACCTCGATTGAAGGACAATATCTCCCTTCCAAAATGAGCATTGTCACTGGGAAAAGGTATGTCTGGTTTTCCCTTAGCCCTTTTTGCAGTGTAGTCTCCCAATGTTACCTATAGCATATATTCATTGTTCTTCTGATTATGGTTTTCCAAAAGAAAGTACTAACATGGATATTTTAGAATAAAAAGTAAACATTCTTACTTTACAGATTGTTATGCCTTTTTGGGGGGTCTTTTGTAGCAGCTATGCAAGGATACTCAACTTGTATTAGATGGTTGATTAGACTATCAGTGCATCTGCTGATAGTCTAATCAGCACTAGACTCAGACATGACTCAGAATATTATAAATTTTGCCGTCATTGCTTCCCCTATTAAGCCAGCATAATGTCAGCAGAGGGGTATTCAACATGTACCAAGAATTATCCTTGAAACAATTTGCTGCCATCTTGTGGCTTGTCAAAGTAAGCTAATTTTGCTAATATAATTATTTGAAGCTATTTTACATCAATTGTATGCGCTTTTTTTCTTCAAAATAACAATCTGCCTGATTTATCACAGTTAACAAATAACTGATTTTGGGTTACATCCATTAAACTTGGGTTAAGGTATTTAAAAAAAAAAATATTTCTGAAACTACTTAACTGCTAGGAGGATAATAATGACCAGGTAGACAAATGAGCTACAGCTTGCTTTCAACACTGAGTTGTTGTTAAAAGTAATTAAAACTCAGTACCAAGATCTGGTAATAATGTAAAAAGAATCATTAATTAAAGGTGCAAAAAAGCTCATCAGGCAGGTGGTGCTATTCAGGTGATTTATTTTAAGTACCAGTCACATGACTTTGCTTGTTGACCACAGCAGCTTTAAATATTTTACAAGGCAGCTGCCTTTTCCACAGAGTGATGCATCTCAACTGTAGCTTTTTTCTATCAGTTACACAGATTTTACCAGTCAAGGACTGATTTAAACAAAAGTCTGATTTTAAAATCTACATGGATTATGCTTTTTGGGACACAAAATGCTAGTGCTTATAATTTATATTCAGTTTAAATGGAAATAAAATCACGAGAGAAATTGTTACAGATAGAACAACAACAACAAAAACAATTTATGAGTTTTTGATTTTGGGGCACGGATGACTCTGTGGGCGGGCAATGCCCCCCAATGCCCGCCCATGCCGCCGGGCCTGCCCCGGTGGCCCCTATCTCAGTCCGCTGATGCTTTGGGGTCATTTTGATTCATTTAATTGTGGCATGTTTGGCTTTATGCTGCAGTTCTAATTATTGCTACAGTATTTTCGCTGATGTTTATTTTTTGAACTCCAATTGCTATGGGCCGAATCTTCCTTTAACACTTGAGATTCTGCAATAACTTCTATTTACAGCCGCTCATCTCCAACCCAGATCCCGTCAGCAGCGACTTTAACCCGCCTGGTAGGAACGTAGAGGAGAAGCAGAGCGAACAGTCAGCAGGTGGTACCAGGTGGTACCGGGTCTAGACAGACGTTCTTTATATCTGTCGGTGGGACCGACTCAGACTGCCTGTAGCGAACCAGGCATTTAGCAGAAAGATAAAGCTAAAGTCAGAAGTTTTTTCTGCTGCCGAAGCATTTCTGGGTTTTTTCCCGCTATTGCGAGGACAATTATGAAAATATAAATAGAAACAGTTTTTCTACGTCAGACCTACGTCAGTGAACTGCTCCCCCACTGTTCAAATATTTTTTTAATTTTTTTTTTTACATTTTCGATGTGTCTAAATGACCATGTCAGTTAATCAGTTTGAATAGGCTAAGTCCAAGAGGAAAAAATATATGACCATATATTTTTTAGAAGGTATTTTTGTATTATGTAGCCTTCCTCTACCAACCATGACTTATCATTTCATTTACATGGATTCTGATATAAACGGCAAACTTGCATTTTCGTGTGTTTTCAAACACATTGTGTGTATGCGTGGGCTTTTTCGGGGGGTATTTGACAGAAAGAGTGATCAGCAGCCAGGCGTTTGCAGTGGTAGATTGTAACACTGGTATTTTGAACAATGTATGCATCTATACCCACACACCAACATGCACACAGATAGGAGAATCAGTATCTTGGCAACAGCCATGGTCAGGTCATACTCAGGGGTGCCAGACGGCTGCAGGGACAAACGAGTCGAAAGCTTCCACATGCTGACACACACACAGAGCTGATTTATCTCTGTGTAAGTGTAACTCTGTTTGCATGTACAAAAGACTGGAATAAAAAAAGTACAAAAGGGTTGTAAATAGATAAAATATAGAACAACAGGCTGAACAACAGGAAGAAAATAAAAAGGAAATTAAAAGGAAATAAAAAAAGATAATGTTACATTGTTATGGTATAAAATAATTTTATTTAAAAATTGCAGTCATACTCTTGACATTATGGTCAGTAATTTTGCGTATTGTGGTGAGCAATGGTTATTTTCTATTCGATGCAAGTCTTCAAAGAAAAGCCTGAAATAAAAACACCTTTGAAAATGTGTAGCCATGGTAAGAAAAAAATAGTTCATATACTGCAGGTATGCACATTTATTGTGTTTTCTTTTCCAGAAAGCACAAAAAATAAAAATAAAAATCTAATTTAGACCTGAAATATTAAAAAAATATCACAGTCACATTGTACCTTTGAAAAGTATTCTACTCCTTGAACATTTTTACAATTTCTCAAATTACAGCCATAATATTGCATCTAGCTTATGGAGATTCTATGTGACAGACCAAAGGAAAGTTGCACACTATTAATCAGATAGAAAATGATCATTTGTTCTTTGTTTTGTTTTGTGTGTTTTTTAAACTGGTGCAATTCTGAAATGCCATGCTTAAGTATTCAGGTTGCTGATTTAATATTTTAAGAAATTCTTTTTACTGCAGTTGCAGCTGCAGCTGCACATCTTCGAAGTACATCTCTTTCTGCTTTGCACATCTATTTTTTTTCCATTGATTAATATTATTATGAAAATTAAATGACTTAATGTAGAAAATATTATTATGAAAATTAAATGACTTAATGTAGAAAATTTAGGCACTTTTGGCCTTGGTACTAAGTACCAATGTGTTTTATTTCCTGGTCACAAGAAAAATATTTTTAGTGCAATCCAAGCCAATCTGCTCCAATTTTTGCTACCTTTATTCCCCCTTTAGCTGCACAGAGACACTATGAGGTCAGGATTATAGCTTGACCTGGTCTGTAAAGTACACAGCAGTACGATTACTGTGACCGCCTCTCAGAACGCTTTGAAGAGATATGTCATTCCATTTTATTTCCCCTCCAACTCTCTCAAACCATATCCTATCAAGCGCTCAGCGGTTTACCAGGCTTCAGGGTCGGAAACTGAGACTCCGGCAGTTCGTTGAGGGGGTTTAAGATTAGACCAAGAGAAGCTATGACACATGCAGAAACATAAAACCTGCCAGGGAATTAGAGCAGATTGAGAAAAATTTCACTGAAAAGAACCTAAAGAAGAAAAGTTATGGAAAAGCGACTGGTCACACTGCGGCAGTTTGGGGGGAATGTCTTTCTATTAAATAACATTTGCAGGAATGTCTGTGTTGTACAGAACGAGATCAGTATGAGGATGTTTCTGGATGTGCTTCTGAGAACTTATTGCTGCACAACTGATGGAAAAAGCCTATTTTCATCTGATACAGAATATTTTCCTCCAATTTTTACCAACGGTTTTTACAATTGTGTGTCTTTTATGTAGTTATTAGCAAGTCCGTCTGTATTTTCCATCTACCCGGTGCCTCTTTAAAAAACTGCTAAATATGCGTCTCTTTTTGACAATTTTTGAAGGTCAACCCTTGTTTTGTTTCATGCTTTTTTTTTTGACCTTATACCAGGACACCAGCATCTTCCTGTCACTCCAGTGCTGTTCTGCAGAGTTACAGGGAACACACAGCTGTCACTATAGAAAGGATGTTTTTAAAAGAAAACCTCTCAGATGCTGCAAAAGACTGAAGAATGGACTCCATTCTTAATGGAATGCTGGTTCACTTACCAGCAGACAATTGATGACATTCAGAGCCACAATGAAATACATTAGGTCAAAGTTACAATTTAAATTCATTTTAGATTTTTCAGACAAAGGCCTACGATGGACTGACAACCTGTCCCACCTCTCATCCGTTGACTGCTGGAGATAGGCAACAGCTCCCCTGGCCACCCTGTAAGGCTAAGTATGTTAGATCGTGGATGGATGGATGAATTTTTCTGAAAAAGTTAAAAACTGATATTCACAGTTGCCTTCATACAATCTGATTGATCTTAAGCTATTTTGCAAAGAAGAATGGCCAAATATTTTAGGCTCCCGAGGCTCATAGAAAGATATACAAAAAAATATGCAGCTGTAACTCAAAAGAAAGAGTTCTACAACTGATCAGTTTAGACAGACTGAATACAAAGGTGAGCTTTCACATTTCTACTGATAAAGAAATGTGAAAACTATTTGTCCTTTACCTTCAATTCACAGGTATTCATTACTTCGTTTCTGTCTTTTGAATGAATCTTGATAAAATAGTTTGAAGTTTAAGGTTGCAATGTGGCAAAATTTGAAATGTTTCATGTAGTTTTTAAGATTAGCAATGTATGGGATCGTCTAAAAGTAGAAGAATGTCTTATCTGGCTTTTGCTGAAGACCTGAAATGTAGGGAAGTTAAACAGTGGTAAAAGGGCATGTGACAAGCTCACAATAGTGTGATTTTGATTTCAAAGAACTAATGATGTAAATTCAAATGTAGAGGGGATTTTCATCATAAAATGATTAATGACTTTGAACAGATGAATAAAAAAAATATTTTCTGAATCTGAAACAGAATATCTAGAAAAGGTGAGCAAGTCTGGAGTGCATGCACAATCACATAAGGCCAAAAATAAACAAATCATCTCAAATGCACACAAACACACGACTGCTGAAGGACAGTCAAACAAAACACAGAGGCAGCTTGGTGGCAAATAGATCAGTCGTACTGTGGCGTGCGCGTGCACCCCTGTATGTGTGTGTGTGTGGGTGTGTGTGTGTGTGTGTTGGCGTGTAGGTGCATGTGGGAGAATGAGTGGGCATGCATGTGCAGTTTTAAAATGGTGCCAGTAACCGAAACCAGGGCAAAGCTATTTATTCTTTCTATAACCCATGCTCACACATTGCCCTGTACAAACATCTACACAGGTCATCTTGTATACCTTTATACAATGCTTTTGCATTCAAAGTCCATCACAGTTACTGTCTTTCATGCCAACAGACTTAGATCCAGATGGACAAAAAAAGAAACAATTTAAGGTTTAAAAACCCTGAAGGAGGAGTATAACAGGACTATGATGGGATAAAATCATGATTCTCCAAATATTCCAGATATTCTGTCTTTCCAAAACATATTATGGTATTCCTTTATTGTTAAAGGCCCGTTTCTTGTGACCCAATTGCTTAAACACAGTATAAATTGCCAGGTAGTTTTAAAAGGTTTCTTGTAAAAACATAATAGTAACGAGATCTCATGCTTCTTTGCAGCCGTAAGAGATTTATATGGAGGTGAAAAATGTGTTAACTGGTTATAGGATAGTGGGATAAGTAGAAGACTGAGAATCCCAGAGCGGCAGAACCAGATGGTGGACAGGTAGGTATAAGTAAATATTAGTCTTTGCCAGAATTCCTAACACATTTCATTTTTCATGTAAAATCGTCTTTCCTTTACAGGCTCAGCTTTTCAGAATTATCTGTGCTTTAAAATATAATGCAATGAAGTTTTCTAGAACTTTAAGGCAGATAAGGCACAGAAGGACAGAGGAAGGAAACAAGGAAGGAAGGAAAGAAGAAAAGACAGAAGGAAGGAATTAAGGAAGAAAGAAAGGAAGGAAGGAAGAGAGGAAAGAAGGAAGGAAAGATCAAAGGAAGGAACGATGGAAGACACAAATAAAAAGGAACGCATGGATGAAAAGGTGACATGCTACAATTACAATCTTTAAATAGTTCATTGTTGTTATAACCATTATTATTAAACATTATTGTGTACATTTGTGTTCAATTTTTGTGCTTTTTGTCCAAAATTATAAATGCAAGTAAAATACAAAATCTACAAGCACAAAAAGTCCGTTATGCATTGTATGGTTTTCCTTTCTTTTGCGAGAAAACACTTTATTATCTGCATAAGTTTAGCTTTGACTGTTTTTAATTTTATATTTCTTTGTAAGAATTTCCCCCAAAGTTATCAATGTACACTATTGTGAAGACCATATGCTGTCAAGTCTTGTAAAAACAAACAAAAAAACCTTTAAAAAACCATAGTCATCTTTTGAGCACCCTAGGTGGTTGGGAGAGCTGCGGTTTGGTGTGGAAAGGTTACATTCAGAGAGCTGCTGTAGTGCTCTCTGTGTGAAGTGCACTAAACAGGACAAATTATTTAGGACAAAGTGAGAAGAGCGCCCCCTCCCTTTTTTTGACTCTATGATCTTCTCAAAATGGGTAGAGCAAGAGAGAGCAAGCAGGGGGAGGAGTGGAGCAAGGTAGATGCCATTTATCTACACCCTACCCCTCCTGGTGACCTAATCCAACATCCAAGTGGGACAGTGAAGCACAAGGTGAGACTGGGCCAAACCTGCTGCCTATAATTATCAGGATCAAACCTTTTGCCATCCTCTGTCTCTTCCATTTACTCATTTTGAGCTTTAGCACCAAAGCAGAATAACCTTCAGATTTAAGCTCAGTCAACACACAAACACATAACTCTATCCTTACACCTGTTCTACTCCTCTAGTTTGAGCTGAGATGGGGTGAGATGAGCAGACTCTGCAGCAGACTCCCTCACTTGAACTGTCAACAACAATTAGCACAAATATTAACGGCTGACAAGCCACAATGTGGGCACAGATTTTAGCGAAAGCTTTGTCGAAAGTCGGATAAAAAAATCACCTAATGAATACAATCACATGCAATGACCTCCACAGACCGTAGTTTTTAAATGTGTTTCTCCAACAATACATCAGTGGTTTAAGAGAGAGACAAGGTTGAGCTTGAACAAACTAAAAACTGAAAATGTGCATTTGGACTACTGGAAGCGAAGTAACAAAAAACACGAAAAGGTAATGCCAGTAAATTCAAGTAGACAAGGACGTAAAGATGGATGCTTTTTTTGCATGTTAGTTGTTGAGGGAATTGAAATGTTCTGACAAGTCAAGGACTAGTTTCCAACAGTTGTAGCACAATAAGTGCCTAAAAAACATCTGAAGCTTGCTTGGTGATAAAGAAAAACATTCATACTGTTTGGTAGGCATACATATAATATCGAAATACATGTGGGTCATACAAAGAAACAGTCAGAGATAGACAGGAATTTAACCCACATTGGACTCAGAGTCTCTAGTCTGAGAGAATCTAGTTTTATATAATTCTAGTCACTCTAAAATTGTGTATTGTTTTGTCTTGTGAGCAGGATTTATCATCACACCTCTACAATGAGATTCCTGCATCTTATGCATTCAAACACTGTTCCAACACTTGGACTAATGGAGGTTTTCTGTGATGGATTTAATGGGACACAAACTCTCAGAAGTGCAAATAAACAGTTTATGACCAGAGATATCTTTGGATTTATGCACATGATTGCTGTAGTGGATTTTAAGGTCATGGCTGATGTGAAACCTCTGTTTTTACAAGTCATAAATCTGACAATACCGATGGCACAGGTACAGGGTGGTGGTGGGGAAGGGGAGTTCCTTATGACTGGACCAACCTTCCAGTGAAGTTTTAAAACCTCAAACACATTTGACATCTTGTCTGACTGAAAGAACTACTCCACAATACTGCTCTGACAGATTTCTGTGTTAGCTGAAGAAGACACGTGTCAGTTTGTGTGTGAGTATGTAAGGACAAATTACATTGATGAGCTGAATTCTGACACTGTTCTTACAATTTTACTGGTGCCCTTCTGTCTAACATCATAGATCATAGAAGAGCACAATGGAAACTTCACTTCATGCATTTATCAAACACTTTAAAAATGCTCCCTTCTCCTTAAGAAATGTTAGATCAAACTATTTTATTTTTTCTATTTCACCATTATTTAATCCCTTGAGATAAAATCTATTTTTGAGGGAGACCTGGTCTAGAGGCACAGGTTTTGTGTTCACCCCTTACTGGAGACACAAGATGACTCAAGTATAGGAGTTGCTTGCCCAACACATCCTTCTAAATGCATGCAAGCCAGTGTTGTTGCCTCCTTTGTTTTATTGAAGACCACGAGAGCAAGGCATAAAGTTCACAGTGGTGAGGTCTGAAGACGGCGTTTGTGATAAAACACAAAACTGTGAAATATTGTATCGAGACAATGAAGAACTGTGGAAGCTGCATTTGTGTAGATAACGTCCCCATAGTGCAACACATTCACGAAACAAGAAAGGAATAAGTATAGGAAGGTATACGTTTTTTCTAACATCCAGCTTCAGACTTCAATATGAAAAGCCACTCTCAACATTGAGCTTTATCAACAAATGTTCTACATGAGGTGACCAAGACCATTTATCATCAATCCATATGGTAAAATATTTGAAAGCTGAGATCCTCATTTTTTTTCAAAATGCTTTATTGCTCTATGTATATAGAACACATTTTTGAGATGATCATAAAATTGGTCTACTTTGATTTAGGAGCAATTGACTTCAAATGACAGAGTGAAATCTGAAGCTGATTGAAAACAATCTAAAGTTTGGCTGCAATGACCAAAAATTGTAATTGGCCACATATCGTAATTCATACACTTTAGTTAGATATCTATATTCATTTAAATGTCAAAAGGATTCAAGAATGTTCCAAAAATGCATGGAAGAACCAAAGGAATACTCCAGGTTTGTTCATGATGAGGGAACAACATCATAACATGATGTAAAGTTCAAAATTTGATTGATTTAGCTCCCAGACCCTTTAAAAAATCAGCACACTTCCCAGTAAGCCTATTAACTAAATTAAAACACACAAATAAAGGAAATATATCAAGTACACTTGACATATTTGCTCCCATTCTGACCAGAGTTGCTGCTCTAATGAGCGTCAACATTCACTTTTCTCTCAGCAAATGTTTTATTGCAATAGGTTTTTTTCACTTTGATGAATAAGTGAATTAGTTTTACTTTACAAAGTCATAAAATCCAATGGTTACTTGAGAAAAACACTTCCTTTCATTTGTCAGCCATAGCCTGTCATCATGGGAAAACCGATTTATTATATGTAGGTAAGGAACACATAAAAGTAAGAAAAAAAAGAATAGTGAAAGAAAGCAGCATGGTAACTCATACAAGTTATGTACACAACACCAGCTGCTCAGTGGTCTGGCTGTTGAAGGCCTTCCCTAGTTTGCTTATGTACTGTTGCTGTAAGGAACTGTTTCACTGTTATGTCCTCAGAGGTTGTGTGCAGGAGAGTGGGTATGTGTATGTTATTACTCTCTCATCTTTCTTATCCGTCAGGTGCAACCGGCAGGTGTGGTTTCCAGTTAAACCTCATCAGGAGTAATCACAACCAGCTTAAAAGAGGAGCGGGTTGTGGAGTCAGATGCCAGTTGTTCCCCCTTGCAGGCCTTCTCCCTGTGGTTGACTCATTCCTGGTTTGATGGCTCTTCCTTCCTCATCACCTCCCTCAGCTCTGTGCATCCCCTCCTGGCTTACCGCTTCACCAACTGCTCTCCTGGAACCACCTACCTGGAAACCATGCCAATCACTCACATGCCTATTCACCCTTCAACATTCCATCACTGCTGCTCCATCCTGGCAAGAGAAGTAGATGCACAGTCACCAGTCGCTTTGCTCACCCTTCCCCTGCCAAACACTTCCTTTGAGGATAAACTAACATTCTTTTGGACCTCCATCTTCCTCTGGATCCATAAGAAATACATTCCATGGAAATCATCTTAAACATCACCCATTCATATCTTTAACAACCAACATTAACCACCATATCCTCAATCTTCACCTCCTCCCCTGCTAATAAACCTATTACTAGTATTTTGCATTGTAAGTTTGCAATTTTTGCTTGGACCCAGAGTCTTAATACATATCTTTATTTTGTGGGTTGTCCTATTCCTTAACTCCAAGATTCCAACTATTTGATCATCTTGTGT